>NW_013669172.1:58648-61426 GCF_000517525.1 Limulus polyphemus
TGTTGCAGACGTCTGTATGGACTACATTATACACTATTACTCAGAGAGAATTCTGTGTTGCAGACGTCTGTATGGACTACATTATACACTATTACTCAGAGAGAATTCTGTGTTTCAGACGTCTGTATGGACTACATTATACACTATTACTCAGAGAGAATTCTGTGTTCTCTCTGAGTAATAGTGTATAATGTAGTTCATACAGACGTCTACGCCGAAATGACATGAACAGGCCAAGTACGTTTATGCTCGGCAATGAATCTCAGGCCACCAACTAGCCTGCAGCATCCTTACTTCTCGTCCAGAGGTCTCGGGTCAACTGATCTCAAGTTGCTATGAATTGTGAGTCAGCATGGTCGGTCGTAGGTCAACTTAGTGACCTCTTGAGGCTGAGTATCATGGAACATTCCACATTCCTTGAGGACGTCTTAGAACCCCTCTCGTTTTTTCGACCTCGATCTAATCTTCAACTCTCTACTGCAACTTGTTGGCTCTGTGGATCTTCCTACAAGACATGGGTATATTGAAGTCTTATATGGGTCTTCCTACAAAACATGGATATATTGAAGTCTTATACGGGTCTTCCTACAAAATATAGACATATTGCAGTCTTATGTGTTTCTTCCTACAAGACATGGAAGTATTGCGGTCTTACTAGAGCCGCACAAATATTCATTAAGAGAGCTAGAAAAACAACAGCAGGAAAATGTAAGAACATAGAGAAAAGTATGATCATCAACTAGCAGGACTATTGTCCCGACCTGATCATCATTAGAAGAACACAAGGATCAACTTATAGAACTAGTGTCCCGACCTGATCATTATTAGAAGAATACAAGGATCAACTTGTAGAACTAGTGTCCCGACCTGATCATCATTAGAAGAACACAAGGATCAACTTGTAGAACTAGTGTCCCGACCCGATCATCATTAGAAGAACACAAGGATCAACTTGCAGAATTAGTGTCTCGACCTGATCATAATTAGAAGAACACAAGGATCAACTTGCAGGACTATTGTCCCGACCCGATCATCATTAGAAGAATACAAGGATCAACTTCCAGGACTATTGTTCCGACCCGATCATCATTAGAAGAACACAAGGATCAACTTGCAATACTATTGTCCCGACCTGATCATCATTATAAAAATACGAGGATCAACTTACAAATTTGTTTTCCTTTTAGTGGTAACAGGGCGCGAACCACGAAACCCTGGCACTGAGTCATGCTCGGCCTTCACGTTCACCAAGATAAATGTCCAAACTATCAATAACTTCTACAGCAACTGCCAGTAAAGATGTTTTTGAAGAAACGTCTTCATGAGAATAAGCGTTAACTGCTATCTAGACTACTCACATTTCTAGTTTAAGTTGAAGTCGTAATGTTTGTTAGGCATAGCAAAATAAAAACTTCTCAAGACAAAGGATACATCCGGTACCTGCCGGACACAAAAAACATAACGACCCTTGACCTGTAAGTCTTCCCCCCTACCACGAGAGGGCGAGAGCGATTCGTCTTTAAACCTGGATTAACTGCATGGGGATAATCTAGTTTATAGAATGACGTGATAATAAATACAATTAAACTTGGCACGCTGGACTTGTACAAATTTAGAAAGACAAACTATGCAGGTTCTATTGGTTCTTGGAACTATAGGAGATAACTTACTTGAAAATCCAACAGAGTTGAAAAAAAAAAGTGTCACTTTTGGAAACTAAGCCAATCAGAAATAACTGGTTTGCGAAGCTTTATCTTCCGATGTGACTGTCGGATTTGAAACCTCACCAGACCAGATTCTTTGTCCTCGAGCCCAACAGACCCACGAGAAAACAGAAGAAGTTTAAGATAAAAGTGACTACAGAGATAATAAACTGACAAACCATGTTTATGAAAGATTAGTAAAATGCTCCACATTCAAGTCAGAACAATAAGTAAAACTACAAGATATTACAACAAGGCAAGCATGACAGGCTTCTCTCTGAGCAATAGTATATAATGTACCCAATACAGACGTCTGGAACACAGACTTCTCTCTGAGCAATAGAATATAATGTAGTCTATACAGACTTCTCCCTGAGCAATAGTATATAATGTACTCAATACAGACGTCTACAACACACAATTCTCTCTGAACAATAGTGTATAATGTACACCATACAGACGTCTGGAACACAGACTTCTCTCTGAGCAATAGTATATAATGTACACCATACAGACGTCTGGAACACAGACTTTTCCCTGAGCAATAGTATATAATGTACTCAATACAGAGGTCTACAACACAGAATTCTCTCTGAGCAATAGTGTATAATGTAGTCCATACAGACGTCTGGAACACAGACTTCTCTCTGAGCAATAGTATATAATGTACTCAATACAGATGTCTGTAACACAGACTTCTCTCTGACTAATAGTATATAATGTAGTTCATACAGACGTCTACAACACAGAATTCTCTCTGAGTAATAGTGTATAATGTAGTCCATACAGACGTCTACAACACAGAATTCTCTCTGAGTAATAGTGTATAATGTAGTCCATACAGACGTCTGCAACACAGAATTTACTGGAGTCAATAGTGGATCGAAGTCTATGCGATGTGCCGGGAAGAGACATGTTTGATAGCAAAATTCTATTTGCCGGTACTTGATACTGGAGTCAATAGTGGATCGAAGTCTATGCGGTGTGCCGGGAAGAGACATGTTTGATGGCAGAATTCTATTTGCCGGTACTTGATACTGGAGTCAATAGTGGATCGAAGTCTATGCGGTGTGCC
>NW_013669172.1:62178-72807 GCF_000517525.1 Limulus polyphemus
AATGTAGTTCACACAGACGTCTACAACACAGAATTCTCTCTGAGTAATAGTGTATAATGTAGTCCATACAGACGTCTGAAACACAGAATTCTCTCTGAGTAATAGTGTATAATGTAGTCCATACAGACGTCTGAAACACAGACTTCTCTCTGACCAATAGTGTGTAATGTAGTCCACACGGACGTCTACAACACAGATCTATTTTCAAACAAAAAGTAGTGTACTGAATTATAATATATACAACATACATCACAGTCTATTTTCCAAGCAGTAGTAGAGGAAATCCAGACTTCTGACCATTTCTTGAAGCGATGAGAACTAACACCTGTAAATCTACTTTAATGGAAGATCTCTGGCTTAACTACCAGTTACCTACACCAACTGCTTTCAATAGCGCCTCCTGGTCTAAATAACTTGAGGTGGAGATTATCTCGCAATAATTTCATAATATCGGTCATTACGGCAGTTCCACCGAAGTTAAGCATGTTTAATAAGGACAATTAATTGATCATTTTTTGAGGAATTAAAAAACACACAGTAAACTTACTGGAAAGCCCGTGGCAAAAGTAAATCAATCTAATAAAGGTGACTTGTTATTTCCACCATCACGGGGACCGATTGGCACTGGAAACCAGCAGCTGCAATGGTAATTCTGTGCTACAGTAAGCCGTTAAATAACACATTCAGTTTTATCAAACCTGCTATTACAATCAGCCAGACATGAAGAGCTGTCATAAACCCACACGTGCTACATTCAAACGTTTTTAAGTGACGGCTTTTTGGAGCTACTTTTGGTTATTACAAAAGCTTTACTGTTGTGTGATTACTGTAAGAAGTATATAAAAAAAGCTGTTCAAAATATATATTAAATTAATTTCTTCCTTTCAAGTTCGTTGCCTTTGCTGCAACTGGCATACGTACATATGTTCATACTGTACTGTTTTGTTCTCATTATAATTACCATACCTACAATGTATCATTACACAAAATATTTATGATACTCGACGATCGCGTGGTTTTGATAACATAAAATGTATTCAAACTACAGGTGAACAATTTTGAGAGGAGCGGCACCTCATATCACTATGAACTCGTATAAAGACGTGTCGCTTATTGAAGTTTATAAAACACAAACGAAAAAGAATAAGTTCGAAAAATGTTGCGTATCATTCTCTTTATTTTCCCGAGTCTATTTGTTGCAGTATGTTTTTTTTTTAATTGTTTGGAATGCCTCTATGCTGAACTAAATTTTAATAAAATAACTTTTTCTGAAAGCAACACATCTATATAGGCATATTTCGCCGATAGGGCTGTAAATGTTATCGTCACGTTACATAGGTTTACGTCTTAACTATGGAGTTTTAGTCAACGTTGGAAGTTACGTCACGTAGACTTGTAGGTGAAATGTGATTTCAAAATAAAGTGGAATCACGCATGAGCAGCAGAATCAGAAGGTCAGGGTTCGAGTCCGTGAAATACCGCCAAACACACTCCCCACTTTCAGCTGTGAACTTATTATGAAAGTGATAATTAATTCACGTATTCGGTCAAGAGTAGCCGAGAAGCTTCTCATTGTCTATTATCCCTTGGTCATCACTTTAAGACTGGGGGAGGCTATCTATGTCTTCATCTTGAGATCTCTACCTTTTCAGGTTTAAAATATCAAGCATGAGGGAGAGGGGAAGACATCAAGTAATAAAATAATACCATATTGTTTGGAGTCAACAATTTGTTAAACACTATGTCCAGTCTTACTGGATATCATAACATTCAAAGTTTGTTTACAGTAGGTAACTTTATTTCACGAAGCAATAATTCACAAATTCAAACCGTTTTTGCCCCCCGTCACTAGGACGAAATGGGAGTTTTGGCCTTTCCGGTAACTGACTACTGGTTTGAATTTTCAAACTGCTCTGTCAACGGATAACGTCCTAATTTAATGACAAGCTGGGAAGAGAACTTCAAAACGAATTTTGGAAAAGAGACAAGTAAGAAGGAAAAGACAATTTTGATCAAAATAGATAAAGCCTTGATGTTCTTCATAGAGACCCTTGATGTTCTTCTATAGTTTTAGTTATTCGCAATGAGTCTCATTTTTAAGTGATATATATGTAGCTATGAAGAGTAACATAGTTTATATATATATATATATATAGATGTGAACTGTAACATAGTTTATGTATATACATATGTGTATAGTTGTGAACTGTAACATGGTTTATATACATAGATATATATTGTTGTGAACTGTAACATGGTTTATATACATATATATATATTGTTGTGAACTGTAACATGGTTTATATACATATATATATTGTTGTGAACTGTAACATGGTTTATATACATATATATATATTGTTGTGAACTGTAACATGGTTTATATACATATATATATTGTTGTGAACTGTAACATGGTTTATATACATACATATATTGTTGTGAACTGTAACATGGTTTATATACAAATATAACGACTTTAGGCCGGGTGTGGTTTATTGGTTAGTGTTCCCGAATTATGAATCCCAGGGTTTATGGTTCACGTCTCGTTCTTCACTTCGGTGCCAGGAGAACGAGATGATATTGACGGTTAAACTTGCACTATTCAGTCAGGAAAAATACAAAAGAAAACATTGAGTTGTTCAGGAGGTGACGGTGGGTATTGTTTAATTTAGAGAATGTGAAAACGTAGATGGACCAATGGATCCTTTTTTGTCCAGAAACATTATGTTATGTTGATTAGCTACTTTACCTACGTGTTAAAAGTTAAGAATAGCCCTTGTGTAGCTAAGAGCGAAAATCCTGAAAGTTTTGTTTTTCAATTCAGAAAGCAAAATGTTTTTTAAATTGGTGGATATTGACTCGGCTTTTTATGCAACTGTAAAATGCCTCTATGTATCTATTCAATAACTCCCTCTATCATTAAGGCAACCTGTGACTTTCCAATCACTTCACTTCTAAATATGTCTAAACTACTCGTGACTCAGTCACCCACGGTGCCAGCTGTCGGTGGCCGTACACAGCGGAACTGGACACCATTTATTCCAACCTTCAACAAGCTAACTCCAATTTGATCACGTGCAGTAGACCCACCCCTTTAATTCAACAATTCAACTTAATTTTGGGCTAACAGATTGGCTACTGCTTTTGTTTGTAGCCATGGGTGAGCGCTCTTGCACCCGATGCGTTTATCTCCACCCTTCCTCCGGTCAGCTGTAGCCGACGGTCGGGCCGTATCTCCGGGAAAATGCACATTGTTAACCCCTGGGAATCTGAATAACTCAGAACGACACGGGACAAAACCTCGTTTTTAGCGAAGGTTTCAAGCTAATTTTCTCCATTGTTATTCAAGCTATGCCTTGCATAATGGCGCACGAATTTACTAATTATCTAGAAGTCCCTAAATAAGTCGAGACCATTTTCTCTAAAAACTTTCCTCTTTCAGCCTAATATTATAATTTAACTGCACGAGCGCACGTGAAAAAGAGTCCAAATGACAATATGGTTATCATTTGTAGCAGAATGGGCTCATCAACGCTAAAAATAGAGTAATAATTTACGAGAAATAACGAAAGTTACTAAAGCAGAACAAGGACACCCACGCCTGAATCATTACGTAATTATTATGTTTATTCCCACACGATTCTTTTTATTTATGTATATATTTCAGAAAGTCAAGTAGCTATAAAATGGAATTACAGCAAGTTACTGCAATGTGAATGTATTGCCATATCTAAAACTAATAAGACCAGGTCTCATCTATATACACGAAGTACTACAGTCTAATGTATTCGAAACTGGGAGATGTATAGTTTAGGTGTTGTTTCTGTACATTATACAGAAATTCTGGGTGTGTGTGGGTGTATGGGTGGAATACTCCCACTGTTCTGTCTGCTGACAGAGAAATACAATAGTTTATCATTTAACATCACACTCGTTTCAACACATAATGTGGAGATTGTTAGATATGTGTATTGTATCCATGTGCTGGATATTACTATGTATTAGATATATGTGTGATATCCATTGCTAGTCATATATGAGTTTGTATTATACACATACGTACTAAACGTGTGTATGTGTATTAGACATTTATCACGAGTCAGTCTGTGAGATTATTGTAACTCACAGTTTGATAATATTTAGAAGGAATGGCACAGCACATGTATATTTTTTGAAAGTTTATTTGCAATATTATTTTTACAGCTGTTTAACATTACTGGGGAATAAAAGGTGTTAACACTGATCGGTACCGTTCCGGATAATTCTGTGACGTTTGTTGAGTCAGTCGGTCACTAACAACCAGATTTGTGTTTAGATTTAATTTGCGGGTTTACATTTTAGATTGGTCTTGCTTTAATTTCCATCTCGTTTTATAAAACGATGTCGAGAGTATTTTGTGTACCACTACTTCCACGGAACGACCTACATTTCTGTATTTAAGACACCTCAATTCCTTTTCCATCTTCACGTGAAAGAGAATTAAACATAATGATCCATTACGAAGAGCAATATTCATCCGATGTCGAGAGTATTTTGTGTACCACTACTTCCACGGAACGACCTACATTTCTGTATTTGAGACACCTCAATTCCTTTTCCATCTTCACGTGAAAGAGAATTAAACATAATGATCCATTACAGAGAGCAATTTACATGAACTAACGGAAGGTGATTTCTTGTATCATACTATACTAATCGTGCTTTGGTCCAACCTTTTGTACAAAACACTAACTTCTTGGAAGACTCGCGAACCCAGGCGCTACTAACATCTCCTATCTTTTTAATATAACGAGATTTAGATTATTTCATTACACTACAGTGGTTAATTAATCTTCATAAAGTTCCAGGTTTCATCTTCTTTAGTAAGGGACACTCCAGTGACAGAGAGGCTACATACGTCTTGTAAGACCGCGTTCTCGATCATGATGGTAGGCGACCTGGAAAGCTCAGGCTCAACGGAAACCTTTACACATGGTAAGGGAATGTTCGTATTTTAAAACGGCGCCAAAAAACACCAGAATGACGTTAGGGAGAATTTTAGATCTGACATTTAGAATAGATTTTTCCTGAAAATATTGTAATTATCTTTTTAACTATAAAAATTTTGTACAAAATAATAGAATCCTGAGGCACATTTAGATAACAAGTAACAAACTTTCATTCAATAGTGCGTGTTTTGTTGTTGTTGTTGTTTTTTTATTTAGATGTGAATATTTGAAAAAATAAGGCTTACTTTGGAAGGTGATACACAACCATGAGTGTTATGCCTACCAGTAATATTTTCATTGAAGATAAAGTAGAAAAGATCCTAAAAACACCTTCAAGTGAGGAATACCAAATCTGTCCACCCATTATAAAGTCAGTCAAGGAATATTAAATATGTTCAACCATTGTAAAATCAGTCAAAGGAAAGATCCTAAAAACACCTTCAAGTGAGGAATACCAAATCTGTCCAACCATTATAAAGTCAGTCAAGGAATATTAAATATGTTCAACCATTGTAAAATCGGTCAAAGGAAAGATCTTAAAAACACCTTCAAGTGAGGAATACCAAATCTGTTCAACCATTGTAAAGTCGGTCAAGGAATATTAAATCTGTTCAACCATTGTAAACTCAGCCAAGGAATTTTAAATCTGTTCAACAACTGTAAAGTCGGTCAAGGAATATTAAATCTGTTCAACCATTGTAAAGTCAGTCAAGGAATTACAAGTCTCTTCAACCACTGTAGAGTCAGCCAGTCAAAGAATACCAAATTGTTTTCCAACTGTACTCATTACAGTCGTATAGCATTCTCAAGTTGATTTTAAAAAAACGGTTGAGATTCTGTGTGATAGAAATTTAAATAAATTTTTGGTGCTCCAGGACACTGCTTTATTCGTGTCACCTGTTGTGACCTATGGTCTGTTTGTCACTAGTTGCCGATTTACCGTTTTACGATCCGTATTAATTATCTTTATTGTTCTCCTACATCAACATAAAACAAACAGTACACACCTATTTTGTTATATTTATATTAACTCACCGGGCTACTGATCGGAAGGTGCAAGAATCGAGTCACGATATGCCACTGAACATGCACGCTTCCCACTTTTAGCAGTGTTGTTGCTATAGCTGTGCCGGTACATCATTCTTTTGGGTGGCGAATAGCTGTGTTTAGCTGACGTGGTGTCGTACAGTTAAAGGATACTAACACCTTAATATTTCAGTCATCTCCTATTAGATCTCAGAGTTATGAGTTACGTCAGTCGGATACATCTCAAAAATAAATTAATTGTATGAAAATGTTTCTTCACCCTTCTTGTTGTTGTTATTTTACTCAATTCAACAAGAATTCTCTAAATATTTTACACAAAAGTAGCAAATTCGAAGCACTTTCTGGATTTGTATGCAAATAAGTTTCATACCTGTTAAAGTTGGTATTTTTATTGAAGATAGTGATTAAATTTCGAGGAGGGTTGATGTGAAAGTAATCGATCTTTTAACTGGCTCTTTCCATCAGCATCAGCCTTTGTAATTGATTCTCAAACAAAAACATTTAAAGCATTACTTCTACAGTGTTATATTTGTACATCTTTGAGAAATATCAAATAAAAGGTCCCCCCCTTATTTTTTGTGTTAGATCTAATGTAAAAGATCCCCCTTATTTTTTGTGTTAGATCTAATGCAAAAGATTCTCCTTATTTTTGTGTTATATCTAATGTAAAAGATCTTCCTTATTTTTGTGTTAGATCTAATGTAAAAGATTCTCCTTATTTTTGTGTGAGATCTAATGTAACAGATCCTTCTTATTTTTGTGTTAGATCTAATGTAAAAGATCCTCCTTATTTTTGTGTGAGATCTAATGTAACAGATCCTTCTTATTTTTGTGTTAGGTATAATATAAATAATCTGATTTCATTTCATTGTAATTTAAAATATACATTTAATTCAAATAACCGCAAAAGACAAAACATGTGGAAATAAAAATAAACGTGAAAAACCTAAGTTACGAGTGGTGTAAAACTACGTATTAGCATTCAACAGAGGTTGAAGACAGTCCATTTCTTCAATTATACACCAGTGGAAGAGAGAATCCACTGTACAATAACAGTTGGATAAATCTGAAATTATTAGAGAGCCCGATTCAGCTTATTTCTTAATCCTGGATCTCTATTGAGAAATATAAAGTAAAGTGAATGATAAGTTTTCGTTGGTGCTGTTTAATATATCACTTAGTTGTCCTCTCTGTGCAGTAATATATGACACTTTTCGATGTAATTTGACACTGTCTCTTAGTCAATCTTTGATTTTACTGAGCTAGTGGCGTAGAGGGGAGACGTAATTGTACAAGTGCACGTTGTGTACTCACGAGGGAAAAAACAGCAGACTCAGCTCAGACTTAGAGTCTTTTCATTCATAGTTCAGTCGTCATATACCTCCTTCGAGTCCTCACAAAGTCGGGAGCCTGGCACGTGCCCGAATACAAAGCTGAGATTGTACCATTAACGACTGAGCTAACCAATCATAGGGAAGAGTTCAGATTCTCTCTTAGTATTAGTCATAATATGAATTTGTTAAAAATACTTTATGAAAAAGCAACAGTTATCTGTAGAATATTTTAGAAATGTTTGGAATTATTGAATTTAAATATCGCTAAATATATGGCATTTGTACTAGTATATACTGAACTTTATTTGTCTACAAGCTGGATACCCGTCTTATGACAGGAAATAATGATTAATTTTTCTCCTTTAAGTATTGCTTGATTAGCATTTTGTCTTCTGTATAGTTATGACTTATGTGCAAGTGTTCTTCTTGATAAATACTTACAGATCGTAACATGCTAAAAACTGATTTTCAAAGACATATTCCTATTTGATCAACTGTATGACTCTGTAAATTATTAATTGTGATGGTAAAGGCAGTAAATTTTATAATGAATTTCAGGATATTTTCTTTAGACTATCTTCCTGGTTTTGGCTTTGTTAGCCTGCACAGCTGAAGAAGTTCGCTTTAATTTGGCTATTTTCAAAATTGAAATGTGCTGCGGGTAAAACTTGTGGATTATTGTAGAGTTGCAGTCGAGGGTTCTGATTGGACAAAACTTGATGATGATGATGCGTCAGTGTGTCTCCTTAACAACCAAGCAAACGTAATGAGGAATTTCAGCCAATGATTATGATTTTTGTGCACCAGCAATACCAAGCGCGGGTCGCGCGCGTACCCAGTTCGATTTTATTACTCACTACGATTTCTACCAACCTTACTCTCAAATCTAATTATATCCCAAAGTAGCGCATCGTCCGTTATATATATATGGCTAGAAGAATAAAAGAAAAGAAAAGAAAACCTGATTGTTGCGGCAGAAAGCGCCGTCGTTTCGTGCATGTTGCGTGTCGATCGGTACCGAAACGACCGAGGTATCGACGTGACACACGGACAGATGGACGGATTTTCGTCTTTGTATAGTAGATATATCTCCCTGATATGTATATTGTTATTCACAACTAATCATATGTTTTGTGTTGGTTTTTGTTCATGTATTCATTTACTCCCTTCTATAACCACATCTTTATCTGTCTGTGTTGGTATCTTAATACATGCATACATAATAAAACAGAGCAATTTACTAAATGTTGTACTGTCAGTGATGTAGGCTTATTTTCATCATCTTGAAACTGGAGTATAATACTTTTCTTCAAACATGAAGAAATTTTAATTTTCACTACACTTCTTTTTAACAAAATCAGATTATTCAAGCGAAGCTTTAGAGTCAAACTGTACGGAGTCTGTTTTTACACAACAGCTGTATTTATTTAAAATCAAATATTCAAATACATTTAATGTTATGAAATGCTAGTTTCGTGGCTGTTTATGAAGTAAAATGGTGGGAGATGGAGAGGAAATGTGGTGCCCCAGCCGGTAGGGGACTGTGTGCACACCCTTGTATTTGTTTACCGAAATGGAACTCTCTGCATTCAGCAACGGTTTATGTTTTGTCTGATAATTTCCGACTCTTAAATAATCGTTTACTCTTTTTTTTTTCCCGCCTGTTTCACCGTCGAAAACGCTGCTGTTTTAATGAACAATGAACTTGGTTTGTTTAGTATGATAACGTATGTGGCATTAGAAAGTCTGCTCGGCACAGAACGAACCAGCGGTTTGCGGAGAGTCAGAACGAACTGACAGTTTGCGGACAGTCAGAATTCGAGCGATATGAAGTCAGTCAGAACGAACGGTTTGCGGACAGTTAGTGAAAGATTTTTCTTGTTGACTGGTTGAAGTTTGTTTTATTATTGAAACTCTTACAATTGTCAGATCTTCATAAAACCAAGTTGGGTACAAATGAGCAACTAAAAGAAGCTGAACATCTTAAGTTAAGACTACCTGATAATGGTGACGGCTCAGGTATAAGAAACGGGTGATTTGATTTCTCACTGGCTTATCACGACAGGAAGAACATGTAGTGCAAAACTATACAATATGGAATGGAAAATTACAGTCTCTTCTGATTCCTAGTTCGCGTGCAGTAAATTTTACGACAGGAAATCGCCCGTGATAAACACGTCACGTCCGTCTTTTAATAATCAAACAAACCCCTATTGGCTGAGAAAGATAGCATGCAATTCTATACTTACATACCATCAAACGACAAAATACTGCAGCTCCCCTCCCAAATAGCAGTTGTGGAGTCTAATCAAAGAGTTCTGATAGTTCTAATGCATTTTGATATCGTCTCTTCGTACTTTTATCCATAATTTACAACCCTTCAACACTGATATCACCTACGAGATAACCACGCCTTAGGAGAATAGGCTTAACTATCATTCACCTGGGTTTGTAAAGTATGTGTTATCATGGTGCTTATTATCTGCTATTCATAAGCACCAAACATCTTATACATAATTCACTCACAACGGGTACAAAATACGAGATCTTACCTACATATACATACCGAAGAACGATATATATATATATATATACAGGTGTTGAGTTGTATGTTACTGGTGGCGACACTTTGGAAGAATGACTCCTCGCGACAAAACTTCTGAAAATAACAAACCGTGGGTGATGTTACATTTCCGCATGAACTTTATTGAATTAGGATATCATTCAGATTGTACTAGCTTTGAATACTGTGCATACAGATTGTGGACTGAAGGCCACAAAGCAAGAAAACACTCTTTATTTAATCAACATTGACTTACTCTACCCGCTTTCAGCTTCTACAATACATTCATGTAGATCATGAAAACAAGGTAGATTTCGTTCTGTAAGAAAATTAGGATATGTTTTATTTTATCTCACCTGAAAACTCCATAGTGCTATCATTACGTGCCGATAGGTGGGGCTAGTAGACAGTTTGTGCATGGGAATCGTTTTAACACAAGCATATATAACGATGTTTTGAAGCAAAGAAATTTCAACATGGCTACGTATTACTGCTTTCCAACACTAGAACATTTATGTAACGCATTAATTTTATATACATCACATACAACATAAAATATAGTTTAAAACTTTGTAACACATTCACTGTGTATATACATCACATACAACATAAAATATAGTTTAAAACTTTGTAACACATTCACTGTGTATATACATCACATACAACATAAAATATAGTTTAAAACTTTGTAACA
>NW_013669172.1:73685-76947 GCF_000517525.1 Limulus polyphemus
TACTAATTATATATATATATATATATATATACACACACGTGCAGTTGAATACTAGTTATATATATATATACAGTTCAGTACAAGCTATATATATACACACACATGCACAGTTCAATACTAATTATATATATATATTCACACACACACGCAGTTCAATACTAATTATACATATATATATACAGTTCAGTACAAGCTATATATATATGTATATATACAAACAAACAGTTCAATACAAACTATATATTTATATATATACACTTCTATACAAACTATATATATATATGTACACATATGCGTTACTCATAACTCTGAGTGTATTCCTAATAAACAAAAATGTTTTTTCCACACGTTTTAAAACCACACAGATGATTACATTAACCCTAAGAACCTACGAGTGAAAGCAAAGAAGAACATGTAATATGTCAACCATACTACATCTGCCATATCCAGTGTCGACGAGGCCTTTCGCCCAATCCCAAGGCTTATCAGGTCAGTTAAGATACGACATACACACTAGTGGTCTAGACACTATATACATTATCAAGTTTCACGAACAACGACTGTTATAGTGTGAAATAAATAAAATTGGTGAATTGTGATTGTTAGCGGTTTGATTCAGGGCAATTATCTCAAGTGCTTAATGAAGTACTTATATACCGTGTAATTAACAAATCGAACTGCTGTTTGCAGAGGCGACATATAGCGTCGCCTTAGAAAATTATCAAATATACATCAATTACAGATTCTTAGATTATTTTGTTCATTGCAAACTCAAAAAAAGTCACATTGGTTCTCAAATATGCTACATTGTACACCGACAACGATAGAAACACTTCACTCTCAGAGACGGCATCGGTCATACTGCTTTGTACACCGACAATAGTAGAAACACTTTATTATCAGAGACAGTATTAGTCATGCTACATCGTACACCGACAATAATAGAAACACTTTACTATCAGAGACGGTATCAGTCATACTGCTTTGTACACCGACAATAATAGAAACACTTCACTATCGAAGACAGTATCAGTCATACTGCTTTGTACACCGACAATAATAGAAACACTTCACTATCAGAGACGGTATTAGTCATACTGCTTTGTACACCGACAATAATAGAAACACTTTACTATCAGAGACGGTATTAGTCATGGTACTAGTATAATATAGTCTTTATGCAACTAAAAGTACCAGACTATTGTAACTAATCGCATAATCTATGTTCAATAAAATTGTATAATACACTCCGAACGTGCACATATTATATACTTGGTCTATGAGAGTAACAGAACATGTAGAATGAAAAAGGCTAGTAAACTGTGTGTGTGTTATAATGACACATATATTTGTAACGCGTGTCTTGACTTGTCTCTTATTAGAGCGTTATGCTGGTTAGGCCAACATTACGCTTGTTACGTATAATGGTAACCGGCATGAATCACAGTTTATTACTGGGAAAGCTGAAAGCGGTTTACTGCGAAGTATTTCTAATTTTTTTGTTTCAGTCACGTGTGGTAGTGAGTTTCAATGTTTAATTTCACAGTTTTGAGGTCAGGGTGAGTAATGAATAAGATTACCCAGTTAATATACCCATGGTTTAATTTGTCAGTTATGTCATACAAAATACTACTACTGTTATTTGACAAGACACTTGTCTTCCTTAAAGCAAGTGCTCAAAGTGTTCTACACTTAATTCATAACGTTGAATGACACAGAGACATATATATATATATATATTACACAATTTGTTTCTTGAGTGCAAGTTTTGAACGAATCCAGGATAATTAGACACCTAAATAATGACGAAGTAGAACATTTAGACATCACTTGTTTGTTAGAAAGTGAAACAACAATTACAGTTATTTACTCCATTTTATAATCTGCGTGATAACCGGATAACTGGACAATTATTAGGTGTCTAAATGTCCTACTTCCCCAGTTTTAGGTGTTTGATTGTCCGGTTTCAACGTATTTAATGTCCGCAGGTATGTGGGAATAAATTCGTTCTTTTATTATTCCTCGCACTGAGGTGATCTGAAAATCCTTCGGTAAACTTACTTATGGCCCACACTGTATTACTCATTTCAGAGGGGAAAATTCTACTGTTACAGTTTCAAGTTAATGAGTTGTTTTCACTATCGGTTCTAGTGGTCTAATCACTAATTCTTTCTCATAATCGTCCCATGAAACAACATCCTATCTCACACAGATAACTACACACCTGCATGTTTCGTTCATGTAATGTTCGGTTTTCCATTAGTGTTAACATATCTTAGAATAATTACATCAGCTGAGTTGTAGAACCGCGCCGCTATTGTTTACACACGATTAAAGCTTAATCGCCTGAAAGTTGTTCTTTGAATTTCTCTCGTCACGGCGGGAAAATACTCCTGTTGAGCGGCAAGTCTGTTTCTCTGACCGTATTTTGTCACGGTATCTCTGATCTGACGGAACGTTCACCACGCAGATTCAAACAAACTGAACGACTCATTATCCACAACCGAGCGCAATGTATATTAAGTCTATTTGTATACGCACGCGTGCATTGCTGAATCATGCAAAAGGGCGTTCTAGTTAACAAAGTATAAGTGCAAAATTTCGTGGATGGTTAAATATTTATGTATTTCTTGAATACATAAACCAGCATTTTCAGCTTGGATAACCCAAAAGAAACAATGCTTGCGTTGTCGTGCAATTCAGATAAAAAAATAATTTATGGTCATCCTACAGGAAGTAAGATCACTTGAAGGAACAAATCTCGTGTTATGTTTTTTTGTTGTTGTTTTTCAGGACTCGTGTGCCGTAGGTGACGTGGGCAGCACAATATGTCATATCATGAAGCTGTGTTCAACTAACTGTCCTTTTTATGCTCCAAGTTGTTGTTACAGGGACAAAACATCTCGTCACAAACACCGAATCCTAATCTGAGCTCTTTTCAAACACACTGGGCGTGTTAGCACAACAATGACAAGCCATTAGAGGCATAATGCACTGATACAACGCGGCGTTAGTGAAGCCAATCATAACGTAGTTTTCAAGCACATGGTGTAAATAAAAATTCTGACTACCCGTTAAATCAATGCGTTAAGGCCTTGTGATCGGTAAATGTCAGAATTACAACGTTATTACTTCTACGCGTTGTGGAAATTCGCCTGCGCGTTGAATTGCGTCAGTACATTGTGACATTGTAGTCTGGCTATGTACAGAGCCGGGCCCAGCATGGCCAGGTGGTTAGGGCACTCGACTCGCAATCTGTGGG
>NW_013669172.1:77443-82366 GCF_000517525.1 Limulus polyphemus
CGCAGATAGCCCTCGTGTAGCTTTGCGCGAAATTCAAAACGCATTGATTCAACGCGTCGAGTTAATACGTTGTAGCCGTGTCAGTTACCGATCACAGGGCCATAAAGCATTGATTTAACTAGTATTCAGAGTTTCAACTATACAGTAGGACCTTGATGGCTCTTAATACATGACAGTTTCCACAGTCATGATGGGTGATGGCGAGGAAAACATTCTAAAACACGGTATTAAGCTCTAACGTTTATTATGATTCGAGTATTAACTCCTCGAAATATGTAATCTATAGCAGTTTATATTGTTTGTAATTAAGCACAAAGCTACACAATGGGCTATCTGTGCTCTGCCCACCACGGGTATCGAAACCCAGATTCTAGCGTTGTAAGTCCGCAGACATACTGCTGTGTCACTGGGGGGGGCAGAAGTTTATATGTGAATATGTAAGGTATTTGGTTACACAGATCAACGGTAGCGAAAAGTACATTAAGTGAGCGGTAAACTAATTATCTCTGAATATTTTAATCATTACGCATTGAAATACAAACGTTAGGGTTAACATTCTTAGTTGAATCATCGACTTTAATTATTCGTTTTGTTGCGCGTGACAACGGATATTAATATAAATGATAAACAGGAAAACGTTTTGTGTATAAGAATTTTTTTTTTAATTCTAACAAAAAGAAAGATCTAAGTTGTTCTGCTATATTTTCAGGAACAAATGTGTATTTTTAACTTTTTATACATTGCCCAATCGGCGGAATACAGCAGAAAATTGGTTACGATAGTGAAACAATTCTGAATGGAAATACTTTATAGCAGCGAAATGGAAATACCAGGCCGTCACGCTTGTAAAATGGAACAATATTCCCACGCGGGGCTAGCGTCAACTTCGTGGTGCATATAGGAAAAACTTGTCTAATTGAAGGCTTCCTTTCGACACCGACTGTTATTATAGTCCCCCACTGTCTCTGGTGGGACAAGAAGACGACATTAACGTAACGACAGTTGCAATATTTCTCGGAAAATTTCCTAGATTACAGTCCTATTACAGCTGGACGTAACTACATCAGTATCTAATTAAGGTATCCACGGTCAACTTAAGCCAGGCCCATTTTGACACTTCTCGTTCTCCAAGTTTAGTTACCCGTCTAAGTTCATCACACACGCCACCTATAGAAAGAACATCAAATATTCAAATCAACTGCTTGTGTAAATGTCTTGAAGACCCGCCAAACCACAGCGCTATTGTCGTTTGCTTGTCTACGCACGCTAGCGACACTCAACAAAGTTTAATTAAAAAACATTAAATTCTGAAGACGATGAACGATAGCTTCACTTCCCCTTCTTTTTGCTTTTCGTGCTTATATTTTCGTAATTAACTTTGACCAATACAATTATTTCCAGAAGATCACTTCGTACTGCTGCTGTCTCTTTAATAATTGACGCACACAAAAGTTGTACCTTTTTTCAATAGCAGCCTGAATCGTAGGTCCCGCCGTGAGAGTTGAGCCATATGTGGTTAGAATTAAAGCCTCGAGTCAATACAGCTAGATACACTGTACTCGGAAATAGAACCAGAATCGTGAGAGCACGAGCAGAGGCATGAATATCAGAAATTGAAGCATAAAACTTATTAAGTGTCAGTTCAAGTACATTGACTATATGAACAGTGCTTAATGCCAGTCTCGTTCTCCAAAAGAGCGTAACAGAACGTGCACGTGGAATATAAAACTGCTAAGACTCACTACCCAACCAAGACGTTCAGAATCTACTGTTTTATTGTCATAATCAACTTTATAAAGTAAAACATCAGGATTTATTAGTTCTATTCGTATTTGTGTGCCATTCATAGAGTTGTATCAAGTTCGGCTGTAACATTTCTCTCGACTAAAATGAGTCGCAGGTTCGAATCCCGATCCCAAACATGCTCGCCTTGTAAGATGTAGCGGCGTTATATTGTTACGGTCAATCCCACTATTCGTTGATAGAGAGTAGACCAAGAGTTGGCGGTTGGTGTTGTTGACTAGCTGCCTTCTCTTTAATCTATCATTTCAAAATTAGGGACGGCTACGGCATTTGTTTGTTTGTAATTAAGCACAAAGCTACCCAATGGGCTATCTGTGCTCTGCCCACCATGAGTATCGAAACCCGGATTCTAGCGTTGTAAGTCCGTAGACATGCCGCTGTGTCACTGGGGGGCCGGCTAGGGCAGATATCCCTCAAGTGATGATGACAAAACCTTGTCGAAACGTTGTAACTTTGCTGTTATGTTAAACTTATATTAAAGTTTTCTTCATTACCCATTCAAGCCGTCTCCAACCATTAAGTAGCTTTGCGCAAAATTCAAAACAAATTGACTGAAATGGTTAAACTTTCAACACACCACATGTTAACCAGAAAAATTATCTCCCTTAGTCATTTACTTAACCAGCCAAGAAAACAAAATTCTGTTCAAATAAAATCAAAAATACTTAGGAATCGATCAACACAGATTCTCGTGAAAAATACATGGTTGGAGTTGGAGACTTCAAATTATTTTACGAAGAATAATTTTCTTTTATTTTTTATAAGTTGAGATTGTTACTGGTTGTTTCTAGTCAATTTCTCCACCCGACTCTCATACCTTTTTTTTATTACCCCTGCTGTTTGTAACCTGCATTAATATTTCACAATTTTATTAATAAACAAGAGCTAATAATGTAACACCGAAAATGAAACTGACGGAAAGAAATAAGATAAAAACGTGTAAGTTACATGAATTAGTTTCCAATTTATGCTCTACATTTCCACATTATAGATAATTTACAACCGATAATGTACAACCTATTTTATTTGTTTCTTTGTTATTTAACATAAGTCTACGGCATGGCCAGGTTGTTAAGGTGCTCAACTCGCAATCTGAGTGTCGCGGGTTCGAATCCCCGTCCCACCAAACATACTCGTCCTTTCAGCCGTTGGGGCGTTATATTATGACGGTCAATCACACTATTCGTGGGTAAAATAGTAGCCCAAGAGTTGGCGGTGGGTGATGATGACTAGTTGCCTTTCCTCTAATCTTTCACTGCTAAATTAGATAGCCCTCGTGTAGCTTTGCGCGAAAATCAAAACAAAGAAACACAAGTATACAATGGGCTATCTGTGCTTTGCCTACCGCAGGTATCGAAGCCCGATATCGAACGGTATTAGACCTCAGACTTACCGGAGTTACAGCTTGTTAACCAAGTTGCTTGGCGACCGAATAACGAGGATTTACAGCTGAACGAAGAGTTTCTACTAGAAGATTCCTCCAAGTCATAAAACAACTAACTAGCTTTTTAAAGACGTAAGAACGTGGTAGGGATGATTCAGATAACTTTCCATACCCCCTTGATCAACTTGTCGTGTGCAATGTTGCCAATTTAATCGTTTGCCAACTAGATCTATTTAGTTGTTGGTTAGAAACTTAGTTTGTCACTTTGCTGTTTTCTTCAGTACTTATGTGTATACATATATATATATTATTTAACAGCAAATTGGGATAGTGTAGACAGTTAATTACGTAAGATAAAATGGTCGTGAAATATTTTACCCTTTACTACGGTTCCATACAGCTCACTTTCGTCCCCACGATCTCACTCTTCGACCCTAACCTCCCCCCTGAAAATTCAAACACTCCCTCTAATTTCAATTCCTGGGGGAAACACTGGTGTTTACATTATTTGATACCAGTTGGAGTAATCGTCCCCTGGACGGAAGTTATGTAAATTCATGATTAAGGAAAGGTATTGTTACGCCTCCAGTCGTTAATTGATTTTCCGTAACTTCGTTCCGACGAAACTTTAGCGACACAAGTCTTTACTTAATAAAACTGGTTTATTCTTTCTGAATATAACTTTACCGATACACTTATTTTCAACAGTCGCTCTATAACAAACGTTTTAACACCGAACGTTAACTTCAACAATACTTTCTGACTGCAGTTCAATTACTCACTACCTACACACATTGTTACGTTGTGAGCGTCTTATATATATACCAGACTAACATGTATCTAGTAAATGCTAGGGCATTCACGAAGGTACAGAATAGTTCTAGAAACGTGGCGTGACACTGGTCACGTGACCTCGCTGACGCAACACTGCCCCTTCCTTAGTATTGTTCGGGACGAACAATAACCATATACAATAAACCAATAACAATAACTTAATTAAATGTACAGAATTACAAACACAAAATTACAATTCAACAAAGTCTCTTAATTTTACGGGACGTATCTTCTTCCGTACTGGTCTCCGTCTCGTTGGCTTCTGCTTCATATGGGGTCCATCTGCTTCATCAGTAAATGTCCTATCATCGGTAACAGTCACATCAGTGGTAGTAACTTCATCAAGAGCTTCATCGTTTCCTTTCTCAAAACTGAGTAGAGTTTCTTCTTTGATGTTGGTTTTTTCAGGTGACACCTCTTCAGCAGCGTCATTTGTTCCTTTGTTCACTTTGTCCCAACTGAAATGTCCTGGACCGTGATAACGCCAAAGCCTGTTGGCATTGCACCACTTTTGGCTTACCTCGCCGACCACATTTTACCCGGAAAGTCACGTCTGAAAGACGATCCACTATGTCATATGGGCCTTCCCATGGAGAAGACAACTTAGGAGACTTCCCTTTTGGTCTTCCTGGGATTATACAACCACACCTTGTCTCCAGGTACAAAGCTGACTTCAGTAGATCTCTTATCATAAGTTAACTTCATCGAATCAGCAGACGTCTTCAAGTTTGAACGCACTTGATGGTGAATATCATCCATCTTTTCCGATAACACTTTCACATTTTCAGGCAACTCTTCATAAGGTGGGCATCCCTTATGCTCGGGGACCCCTTTTAGAACTACATGTACTGCATGTCCTGCAACATTCTTCCACATCTCATTCCTATTTAGTAAAAACTTTG
>NW_013669172.1:83073-83963 GCF_000517525.1 Limulus polyphemus
ATTCTTAGAGCCTATTAATGGTCGCGTTTGTTGACTGGTGAAATGGATTATTATAGACCTAGCAAGAACGAAGAATTTTTGTGCTGAAGGGGTGGTGGAAAACAGGAAAAGGACTACTACGTATGAATCAGGGAGGCAAACACTTTGAACACTTGCTTGAAAGACCAGAAACTTGTTTTCTCTTTTATGTGTTTGTAATAACAACATATTACATTTTGTGTTACACACCTGGTAGAGTAAAACTTTGGTTCATAATTTCGGTCAAATTATTCATGACCCACACTGTACCTATTGTCTAGGTGACGCTTAAGTCGGAGGTTGTTAAACAATAACTATAAAGTGAACCGTTAGGCGGAGGAAATGCTTCAACGATCGTTTTATCTTCTATTTTATCCACATTTTTACGCTTTACTCAAACAGTTATATAAATTTTTAAACATAATTTTGGTAAAGTTTTGTTTATTTCAGGATTTCATTCAAAGCCATACAAGAACTATCTGCGCATAGCCGTTCACAATTTTGAGCTGACAGACTAGAAAGAAGGCATCTAATTAGCAGCACCCACCGTCCACTCATGGGCTACTCTAATGAAATAATTAGAGTTGACCGTTACTGTTATAGCATACCTACGACCCAAAAGTACAGGCTGCGAATCATGAAACTTCTCGGACTCACAGTCCGAGCACGTTAACTACCCATTCACGCCCGGCACAGTTAGATAAAAATAAAACTTGTCTAATTATGTACTCAATTATTATATACTAATTCGCCTGCTTCTTACGTTTTTATTTTTATTTTGTGGTTTAATAAAATCAAAATTGACATTAAACTTAACACACACACACACAAAAAAGGGACGAAAAAAATAAAATGTAATTTGTTTGATTATT
>NW_013669172.1:83973-94649 GCF_000517525.1 Limulus polyphemus
TTAACCTTCTAAAGTCGTCAAGAATTCATCCTTTTTTAACCTTCTAAAGTCGTCAAGAATACATCCTTTTTTAACCTTCTAAAGAATACATCCCGTCTGTTCTACGACGGTAAATACAAGGTAGTGCAAAAGTGACGAAATCGTAGAGCTCTGTTCGAAAAGTACACCATTTGATATCACACTTTCACTCAGGGCCCTCTAGTAGCATCACGGTATGTCTGCGGACTTACAACGCTAGAAATCGGGTTTAGATTCCCGTGCTGGGCAGAGCACAGATAGCCCATTGTGTAGCTTTGTGTTTAACTTCCAAACAACAACTTTCACTCATGGCCCTCTAGTAGCATAGCGGTATGTCTGCGGACTTACAACGCTAGAAACCGGGTTTAGATACCCGTAATGGGCAGAGCACAGATAGCCCATTGTGTAGCTTTTTCCTTAACTTCTAAACAACAACTTTCACTCAGGACTGCGAATCCCTTCAACTTTCTTACAAAGGTGATGCCATCCGAACAAATAACACAAAACGATACAGTTAGTGAAATACAAACACGACTAAGGAAAATCATAGTAAGTTTGAGATGAACACAACAGAAATTGATACTAGCAAGTCAGGCATTAAGATACAAATTTGAATAGAGCACCCTAAGATAGAAAAAAAATTAATTAAAGCGGCCATAAAGATTTATTAATCGATGAACCTAATCTAATTAATGTTCTTCTTTGATAATAGCTGAAATGATTTGTTAAAAAAAGCCAGTGTGTCCAAAATATCTTGTTAAAGACTTAACAGTAAAACCAAAGCTTTTCTTGTCTTCTTGTGATATTCGCGCAAATCTAAACGACGGCTATTTGTGCACTAGTCGTCCTAATTCTAGATTTATACATTAAAGCAGTAATTCTCAATCTTTTTTGCTCGCAGACAAACCGATTTTTTTTATCTCGGTAGACCACAATAGGGGCTATACTATGCTGCCGCTTCCTTTCTGCAACCTTTCCATGGACCACCTGAAGGAAGCCTATGAAACACATATCAGAACCGCTGGACTAGAGGAGAAGGTAGCTATAAGTTTTGACATACCAATGATTTGTGATGGACAGTTTGGAAACCACTAATACAAGGTAAACATTTGGAATTCTATATTAATTCATATTCCATTCTGGTTTGTTGCCATTTCAGATAACAAGAGAAATATTTCTGTAACTAAATTATCACCTTAATACATTCTACACAAAAATAAAATATTCTAACAAAACCAAAACTTCGGCAATGCGATGACATTTCACACAGGGACGTTGTCGTAACAAAAACCTGCATCTTATCAATGAGAGCCTAAAACACGTGCTTCTATGAATCATTTATCAAACGCAAACCTACAAAAGACTTCTCTTGTATATAAGTTTGGTGGAAAGTTCACGCTGTTAAAGAAACCACATTTATTATTGCTTTTTATTCTTGTCTATTTCCAAAGTCATGGTTATTGTGTACACCTTCCAAATGATTTATTCAAAAATACTTCCAACGGCTAGCATAAATTTTTCAGGTTTTCGGAAATCCTTGAACATTGCTGAACTCGTATTGGCCAGTTGTGAACAATACAAAGACGTTGAATAAAACGCGACATATTCTTTAAAACGAGAAGTGTGCAGTCATACTGTTTGGAGTAAAACTATGGCACGAATTTGGATCTGAGTTCAGCTAGTCTCAACATTTTTTATTTGTCATAAACTTTAGAAAATTATTTGCCACATTTTAAAGATAGCGTGAGTATACTCTATATCACCTTGGTTCTGCACAAGAAATTAACTAGAAGCAGAACAACTTATATTATATTTATTGCAAAGCTACTAAGTCTACCTACCACATTTTCCAATTTTAAACTACTGAACAGATGGAAAGCAACAAGACAGCAGCATCTTACAACTTATGCTAAGGGATTGACTGCCACTTTTATACCCCCCAGTGGTACAGCGGTATGTCTTCAGACTTACAACGCTAGAATCCGGGTTTCGATACCCATGGTGAGCAGAGCACAGATAGCCCATTGTGTAGCTTTATGCTTAATAACAAACCAACAAACCACTCTTATAACGCACCCATTTTGTTTAAGTGTAGGGAATATTTTGTGGTAGTGCACAGATTCGAACCCGGCTCTCCACAGCTCTACCACAGGGCTAATATGTGCTTAAAACGCTTTGTATGGGTGAAGGATATACTAGTTAACATCAATGTACAGAGTGTGCAAGAAATACAACAACAATTGTTTTGTTCCATAGATTTAAATGACATCTAATAGTTTTTGAACTGGACTAAAGTATCAGGTTACGCACGTTTATTGCCACTAGTTGAAGTTACATTCGCATTTCTCAACACACATACTGGTTGAAGAAAGTTTTTGAGAACTAGTGTACCAGTATCAGTACATGGTTTAAAGAATACATCACATGTACTGAATAAAAAAATGTTTTCAATAATGATGGACAGATGGCGCTACCGCATAGGATTCTTGATATTTTCAACCTTAATGGTATCTTATGAGGCATGTGGGCTAAACGACTAAGTCAGAGGCCTCAAGGTTTAAGCATAAGTGTCCCTAATTTAAAATTGCTGACAAGAAGGAAAGTAACACTCGCTGCCACTGAAGTGACTCTTAACCAAATAGCGAAATAGACTACAGTTTTAACACCTCCCACCACACACAGTTATTAGCGTGGAATGAAACCTTGGATCATCAGATCTGTAGTTCGACACAACTAATCATTAAGCTACGCTACTGCATAAGATTGCCAGACCTAACAAGAATCGTTTCGTTTATCACGTGTAGTTAGAGATGTATTTAATAATATTCTGTTATTAACTGCTTGTTTTTAAGCATTTTCCTTTTTTCTCTCGTAAAGTACGACACATATTTGGCTGACATGGAGGTCCGCCAAGCGATGTGTTGCTCTTAAAAACAAGACTCAAAAAGTCACTGATCACCTTCATATTATATCTTTTATTTTCAACAACCCAGCTACGTAACATAATCTCCTCTTTAGACATAGTGTACCAATAAGCTAATCACGTCGACTAATCAGTTGTAGCAATAAATATCCCGAATATTTTACATTCTCAAAGTTTTAACTAGTATAACTATCAATATAAAATAATAAGTCATTACCCGCTATTAATGTTTTAAACTACTAATTGTGGATTTTTTGTTTTAACGCTATAAACAGCAGGTCTTTCATAGCGTTGATACGGTTTGTTTGTTTGTAATTAAGCACAAAGTTATACAATGGGCTACCTGTGCTCTACCCACCACGGGTATCGAAACCCGGATTCTAGCGTTGTAAGACCGGAGACATATCGCTGTGCCACTAGGGGCGTTGGTAGGGTTTGTTATAGATTTCGCGCAAAGCTACACGAGGGCTATCTGCGCTAGCCTCCCTAATTTAGCAGTGTAAGACTAGAGGGAAGGCAGGTAGTCATCACCATCCACCGCCAACTCTTGGGCTAGTCTTTTACCAACGAATAGTGAGATTGACCGTCACATTATAACGCCCCCACCGCTGAAAGGGCGAGCATGTTTGGTGTGAAGGAGATTCGAACCCGCGACCCACAGATTGCAAGTCGAGCGCCCTAACCACCTGGCCATGCCGGGCCCCGTTGGTACGGTAATAATGTACAGTAATCAGGTTCGTGGTGAACTGGTTGAACACATTAAAAATCGAATTTCCCTAAACTAGAGAACTGATCAAATAAACATATTTTTCATATCACTATTGTTATGATAAATCGGGGAAAGGTTCTAGCAATTAGCAAACCAGTTATTTCTTTCTACATGTTAGGCCTACTTTAGGACATATACATTGACAAGTGGCGATCAGCCGTCCTTTTACTGGACAATGCCGGTGTTTTCAAAAACGCATAAATGGAAAGGCAACTAATAAACTAAACAGAATTTCATTTCAGAGTACACATATTATACAAGACAGAAGATACTTTAACTGAAAGCTGAGAAACAAAAATTCTGGAAACTTTCTGTTGTATAAATTATCTAGAGCCAGGATATGGTTTTCGAGGCAGTCAGTCCTCTCGTGGGATAAGTTGAAAATTCTGCTGGATCAAACGTCAAAGGATCTGGTGTTGCCATCTGTGAACAACTTTTCAAACAATTCAGACAAACTATTAAGCACACGTGCACGCAAACGCAATAGAAGTACGCTAAATGCACTTTCTATATTCTACTATATACACCGTTCACATTTCTAATTAACGTAAATAAAAGTTCAATTTAATACAGAAGCAAGTGTTTAGGAGAACAAAACCACTCCTCTGTTGTATAGGTGATAATGAGAACAACATTATTTCGGTCATTTTAGCACAAGGAAACACTTTGAACGTTATCATTGGTAGAATAACCTATACAACCATATAAGTCTATCGATTAATTAGTAACTAACTTTTATATTATTAGATACTAATTATTAACTAGATTATATCTTACGATCTGGTGAAATACTAATAATTAGAATCTAATTTAAATAAAAAATAAATAATTATACTGTTTGTATAACACAGTGCTGTGTTCGCCGCGGGGGATCGTTCTAACTCCGTAAACTTACCGCTGGGGGACAATTAAAATAATATTTAGACTTAGGAGATTACATAAGCTACTAGAATCAAGCCAACTATTAATACCCGAGTGTTAAAACCTTACCATAAATACTTAACAATTTTAATCCATTTCCCAAACATGTAAGAGATACAAAAATAATGTAATTTGTATTACAGTTAGATATCGTAAGGTTTTTGAAGTCAATCTATTAAATTAAATTCGTATACCAGGTTCTAAACGAAGTTATAACATCAGTTTTTGAGCAACCTGTATTACGTTAGCCACATTTTAGTAAGAGGCTAATATTTAATTGACTTAAAATTAGAACATTGTATTTACATCTATATAGCACTTTTAAGTGTCATACCCACAAATGGAAGTGCTACTTATCAGCATTACTATTCCCTTACCATTTTGTACTTCATTAAGTTAACGAAACTTAATGAAAACCTACATATGAAAACAGACTGAAAGCAATCACCTTTCCAGAATTACTGATGTATTTATTTAACTCTATAACATATCCTAGAAAGTCACAAACACGAACAGCACTAACTGAAGCCCGAGTTATTCTTCTGAGCTGTGTCCACACTTTTCATAAAGAGACAGTTACTTGAAACTTGTAGACCAAGTAAATGTATGAAATTAATGGATGTCTTTTCTGGCCAGCAAAATTTATTGATATAAAGAATACAGTGTTAAAAAATATAATAGGCCTAACACTAATGTCTTAATACAAGTATAATTAATTATAATCATTCTTGGCCGGCTTGGAAAAGGTGTTCACACCATAACAATGGTTGCTGTTATAAATAGGTTATACAAATAATGTTCCGACTACAAGTATGTTTGTTGCGCTCAGTGGTTTCCAAACTCTTTTAGTCTGACACTCCATTCATGTAAATAAAAACGTTTGAGGCCACCCAACCTATAAAAATGCCTTAAAATGTGATTTATCAATTTCAAGAAATAATTACTAAAGAGCTCTAATGATATTTATGAAGTACTTTTTCTATTAAATTGTATGTTTGTAATTTAATGTGGCCTTTTCTTATCAATTTATATGTATTATAATTAGACCATTAGCGATTTATTATGTTTGGGTTAAATTTATAGACTGATGAGCAATTAAATACACACTTCATTTTATGTAAGGTTATCTTATTTTCGTTTTAAAATATAATGCAATCTTGTAATTTAATTAATGCAACATAATTTTTATCGACTTATTGTTTATTTAGAGTTGAAATTAATTCAGCATCTTCGTTTTCGGCCCATTTTACCCCCCCCTCCCCCCCCCTCCCCCCCATAAAAAAGGTTCACAGACCTCAGGGGAGCTGCGTCTCCCACTTTTGGAAACACTGTTCCAGCTGACCTGGTGAGTTCTGGATTGAGCAAAATGCATTGTAGGAAATGGATATGGTGAACACAATGTGTTTGAAATACTATTATCCAGTACGACAACACTCTTCTAACTCTTGAAAATTCCTGAGAGACTAAATACAAAATACAGTGTAAAGAAATATAATATTAATGTCTCATAACATGTATAATTAATTATACTCATGCTTCGCCAGTTTGAAAAAAGGCATTCACACTATAACAAATAATCTTCATTGAACATTCCTCGGTCACCTCTATTAAAATAACTCACGAAGACCATGGAAGAAAGAACTGAGGAACCAGATTTGATATTGCTCAACATCTGTGGCCACCAATATGTTTTCTGTAAGATTTTGAATCGGGATATAGGTTTTACTTCTTCATAGCCTGAAGCCCCCCCCCCCCAATGGCACAGTGGTATGTCTTCGGACTTACAACACTAGAAACCGGGTTTCGATACCCCTGGTGGGCAGAGCACAGACAACCCATTGTGTAGCTTGTGCTTAATTACAAACGAACATAGCCTGAAAATTTGTGCAAGTTCAGCCAAGTTGGTGGAAAATTCAGATTCCAGATATTACAGGGAGTTCGAATTTCTATTCAGATTAAAAAAATAAAGAATGGCAGAAAACTTTATTTGGAAATCAACTCACCAAACTGGCTGTTAAAGAATTAAAATTAAATAATCTTTTTCTTACAATAAAAATAGTTTTAATCTTCATTCCAACAGTATAGTACTTAAACTTAATAATCACTTAATTATACACGAAAAGAACAACCACGACAAACCTTCTGATTGTATCATAAAATAGAATTGGCAAGGGCAGTTGGTGGAGTAAATAATTCTGGTTTTGGTTTGGGTCTACTCGTTCTTCCGGGGTCAAGGATGCTAGCATAGTTTTGTCCTCTTCCTGGACAGACAAGGAAAATTTCAATTGGAAACTCCTATTGAGACCAACTTTTTAACTGTTTATGTCCAATGTTGAAATGTAACATGTAAACACGTAGTCTCCAGTATCACTTTCTCTCCTCTATTATTATCAAGTGTTATTGTACAAGGGAAATATAATCATATAAGAGCTGAACTTTCAGTGTGGTATATCCAGAAAAATACATTGGCTATTACTTTAAGCATTTCTTGTTATTTTAGAAATGTATTCTTCTACACATTACATAGATCAAATGTCGTCTTTTTTTCCCCATTTGTCTTTGAAGATTATTGACATGAGATTGCCAACCAACAGGTGGCGCTTTGGAAACTTTAACATTGAAACAAATTATAAAAATTACTTTAAATAAAAAACAAAAACCACTGATTTTACTTAAGCTGTGAAAAGAGTTTTCTCAATATAAAATGTACAAATGTACAGGAAAATCAATATGTAGTTTGGATACAATGAACAATTGAATCTAATATTTAAGGTGTATAAAAAATACTAAATTGAAAAAAACATCAGAACTTTACATTTTCACACCAACCCACTGGGAATTTTACAGTCTGTGGAATTATTAATGCAAGACCTGGCATGGCCAAGTGGTTAGGGCGTTCGACTCGTAATCTGAGGGTCGCGGGTTCAAATCCCCGTCCCTCCAAGCATGCTCGCCCTTTCTGTCGTGGTGGCGTTATAATGTGACGGTCAATCCCAATATTCGTTGGTAAAAGAGTAGCCCAAGAGTTGGCGGTGGGTGATGATGACTAGCTGCCATTCCTATAGTCTTACACTGCTAAATTTGGGATGGCTAGGCAGATAGCCATCGTGTAGCTTTGCGCGAAATTAAAACAACAACAAACAAACAAAATACTAATGCAACATCTGTTTATAAACCATCTCAAAATGAATTGAGTAAATAAAAAAAGCAGGTAACATCACAAAAAATATGGCATTTGGTGAGAGAAAAACTTAAAACTTTGACTGGAGCCTAATCCTGTTGACATCCTACTGCTCATATTAAACAAGCATTTGTAAAACAATCATGTTTTAGAAAAAAAAACTAGGTTTGAAATATATTGTTCAAAAATTCTGACAAATTAAGCCCAGTTATCATTCAAGAACACACAGAAAGATAATCAAAGTTTAATGCATTGAAGTTATGTTTCCAGTAACTCTGTTCATACTTCATTCTGATACAGCATAATAAAAACTGTACTGACCAACAGCTTGGGAAGAACACACTTAGCGTATTGAAACTGCAGCAGTTTTAACCCAGTAATGTACAGTGACTTACATTGTTTACTTGTGCCAAAGAGGCATCAGAAACAAGAGGTTTAACTCCAAGAACTGTTCAGCAAACCTGTTTGTTTCAGCAGCCATCATATTCACAACATCTTCCGTCACAAACAGTTTGAAAATGTCAATAGGAATGGCCTCTGGTGGCAATACTGTAACCACTTGAGACAGTATAGTACAAGAAATATCAGTTGGACTAATATCTGTAGCCTGAATGTCTGCCATCCATCAACTGATGCTGGTATTCCAGTGTCACTGTCAGCTTTAAACGAATCAGCTTGAACGTTTACCTGGGCTGTACAATCCAGGCCTCATCAGACTCGGGATTACTAGACTCATAATTACGATCCCTATCTACATTATCCTCCTCAAATTACTCTGGATCAGATTCTTATAAAATACTCACAGTTTCATTCAGACTAAAATGTCTGCATAACCCTGCCATCTTGTAGCTATAACGGTAACCAAAACAAACCACTGCAGAAATCTCAGGTCAGATCACTTGAAACTTTGGTGGAAAATGTTTTCTTTCATTCACGAGAGGGCAGCACACACATAGTCATTGTGCACCACTAAAGGACTGTTTATCTGTACGGTCACACGTAGTTATAGCCCTTTTGCTCCTTGAAGTGTTGACTAACAGAAATGATTGACATGTCGTTAGTAGCGAATGTGTTAACCAAAATATTTCATTTGCATAGACTACTAAACCAAAGGCCTTTATAAATCACTCACCTTGGGGTTTTTATCATGTGGGAGGACCATTTTTAGCAGTTCTTTTGGAATTGTTATACGTAAAATTCCACCAAGCCAACTCTAATTAGTCTTATAGAGTGAGAAAAGAAATTCATGTGGCAAGAAGTTTTCTCAATAATTGAATAACAGTGATGTTTTGCAGGTTTAGTTGTCCCTAAAGATTCCAACATTTAGATAAAACTAGCATTATCTTATAACTACATAGACTGCAAGTTTCAAGCCTAACCTGTTTACTAGACTAAAAACTGTCAAGTACAATCAGTATACTAACTGTTATTCAACATCTGAGTCTCAGGTGGAAATATACGAGGTGATCCACTAATTTCATATGGGAAGAATATAATACACTATTATAACTGACATTGTTAAAAGCTAGGTGTTCTAACCGACACTGTTAAAAGCCACATGTTCTAATATACATTGTTAAAAGCTAGGTGTCCTAAGTGACATTGTTACAAGTCAAATGATCTAATTAATATAGCTAGCTCCCTGGCATTATTACAAGTCAGTTGTTTCATTTCAGTGATATACATTTTTATACTCTCATAAAACAGCTCTTACTGAGTATCAATATTTTTAGAGCTGTTAAATCTGACTTAAAGTTAGTTTTTTCTTCTCTGTCTTATGGATATGCCGATTTTTAAAAACAGTCCGAAAACTACACTAGTGGTGGCTTGTAAACAGTGCTATTGCTCCCTACCTCAGGGACCTATCTCTTACTTCTCTACCAAAACTGCTGATACTATTTTATCATTCCTGAGAAGACTGTTTACTCAGTGGAGGAGTCTCGTAAGTCTGTAAGTTAAAGTAAAAGATATGATGAATGAGCTAATGTATTATTCCACAACACCACATGCAAAATGAACTTAAATACAACACATACACAGGTTACATGACTCAGTAAGTCATGCACTAACACACTGGTTCTCAACGTGGGCCACGCCATGTTTCTAAGGAGCTACACGCGAATGACGGAAAATTAGGGTGCAACAGTAAATTCTGAGTGTGCCGTGTAACGAATTTGTTATTATATATTTATTTTAATATCGACGTTTGTTTAGATTAAATTTACATTTAGAAACATACATAGCTTATACTGTTAAATATGTGTTGCGAAACCCCGCCTAGTCTCCAAAGTTGTTGAAGATTCTCGAGAGTAAGAATCAACAATATATGTGTGTGCATAAACGCTTGTGTTAGCACCAGTATTGTTACGTAAAACTGAAATTTCTAGAAAACCTCCACACGCCTATAAATATAACCAGCGCGACGCGCCAAAAGGAGTATCTATTTTTAATTTGCTATAGTCAGTGTTCTATAAACTTTGGAAGCTATAACTGTGATTGTTATAACGCTTATCAATCGGAAAACTTCAGATATTTGGCCAGGAGAATTTACAAAGTTCGAACCTTACAAATCATTTAACTTCAGAGGATTCTCATCGGACATTAGTATTTTTACGAAAACATAACGTCACCGGTAGGAAAAATATCAGCATGTGATCAGCGAGAAGGACAAAGCTAGCTATCTCCCTGTTAAGTGAATTATACCTACGTCAACTCGTAATCAACTCGCTCATCGTCAACCCTCGATAAGCTACCGAATAAATTCCAGACTAGAAAGAAGACGTTTGTTTATAAATCATTGTTTGTTTGTTTTGAATTTCGAGCAAAGCTACACGAGGGCTGTCTGCGCTAACCGTCCCTAATTT
>NW_013669172.1:95430-104657 GCF_000517525.1 Limulus polyphemus
TTTTAAGAACTTCAGTTTCTCAGTACTACATTTAAAACTGACATCAATATAAATATAATTAAACCCTCACGTACAGTCCTAGTGAAAGTCGTGAGGAGAGTACTTTTTATTTAAAATTGTGTTCTGTGATAAAGAAATGGTTGTTGCACATACCACAGTCTGAAACATGAATACCCAAAGCGTGAAATGTTTATGGATTTTTTTGTTTGTGGTACTATTCAATAGATGGCGTAGGCATTTTGGTTATATACATAGATACTGACATGAATCGCAAATTCGACACCACTGAACAAATGCATAATTAGAGTACTCTCATATTTCTGAAATGGTCTCACAAAAAGAGAACATCAAATAACCCTGTTATGATGTACTAGATATTTTGGAATAACAAATGGGAGGGTGTTAGTACATTTTTGTGACTTCGTCATTTACAAGAAATAATGAAATACCAAAAACTGCAATTTACAGCGATCGACCCCTAATTCTTATTGAATTAATCATAGGGATTTTACTGCTACAAGGTTTGAAAACTGATCATATTTAGGGAAGCTTTTAATTTCTATGAAGAATTATCCTGCAATTGATATAAAACATATTAAAGAATTCTAGTGTCATTAAACATAATGTATCGTAGACAGTTGGTGACTGTTACAAGTGAAATAATTGCTATTAATAACTCAGTGTTAAACGTTTAAATTTATGAATTTAGTTACAGTAAACAGATAAAAATATATAGTATTTTATCTAAAAACATTCGGCTCTATATGTTCGATTATTACTATCGCCATCTATTGACAAATATATAATATAATTCAGTTAGCATACCTATTCATTACGAAATATTTTTGTCAAACTTAATACTATTTCTTGTCACACAAGTAACAGATTATATAATTATTTACTATCCTTTTTTAGTTGTTTGCTGCCAAAAAATCAACACTTGCATAAACCAACTTTTTTTTAGAGCAAAGCCACATTGTGCTATCTGCTGTGTCCACTGCGGGGAATCGAACCACGGAGTTTAGCATTATAAGTCCATAAGCTTACCACTCTCCCACCAGAGGACGATTTAAAGATACATGCTAAAACATTAAAAATCTTGTGTTGAAATAAATTAAATACAACTAGAGATATTCCTTCACGTGTATGTAACAGAAAGGTTCTAATAAATACATATGTATATATAAATCTTACTATTTCACAGTTTGTCGAGCTGCATTTCATGTATATTGATTCATAATCCGCTGTATTACTGACTGAACAAAATGTTAAAACTGGAGTTAAAAGCTACAAATTTTAATTACATTGTAAATAGGATTGATAATATCTTTCTCTTACATATAACTGTAACATTTTTTACTTCCGCGGGTCTAAAGATAGTCTGTAGACAGCGCTGTGTTTACAAGTGACTTCTATTCTAAACATTCGTAAATAAAACTTCAAATGCTCCACAAAGAAATGCCAAAATGAAATACTTACCTGTGTTTTATTAGATATTTGTTTGAAGCGATCTGTTTTGTGACAGCACGTGATTAAACTTGTTGTTTTATGGATGAGTTAAACTGAATGGCTGTAAAGTAGGTAAACAGGATGTCTATAAAGTTGGTAAACAGGATGGCTAAGGAGTTAAACTGGATGTCTATAAAGCAGGTAAATAGGATGGCTAAGGGATTAAACTGGATGTCTATAAAGTAGTTAAACAAGATGGCTATGAAGCAGTTAAACTGAATGGCTAACTTACGAAATGAATTCATTTTTTGTTTGTTGTTTAAACTTAAAGCAGCACAATAGACTAACTGTACAGTGGCCACCACAGGTATTGAACGCTGAATTTTATCATTATAAGTCCTCAAGTAGCTAAAATACCTAATCAGATTACCAAAAAAGAAATTAATATGTTGACAACGCGACACTTCGTAATAACAACTACAGTTATTATATATTAAATATACAGTAAAAAAACAACAACAAAAATATGATGTACAGTAACTTTCTCATCAATTTTAGAGTAAAGTATGAAAGGTTATTTCTAAATGTTTCCTTTTCTTTCTATAAACGATGATTTTCTGAATTAAGTACAAATTGTTACGACAATGTTATGCTGAAACCTCCCAGAGGCTCAGCAGTAAAGTCTGAAGGTTTATAACGCTGAAAACCAGGTTGCGATACCCATAGTAGGCACAGCACAGATAACCCATTCTGTAGCTTTGCGCTTATAAACAAACTGAAACACCTCTGTGAGATAATGAAAGTTTTAGGTTTTCGTCCGTTTCTCAGCTTTTTCACCTCAAGATGAAATAGGACACGGGTCCGGCATGGCCAGGTAGTTAGGGGTGCTCGACGTGCAATCTGCGGGTCGCGGGTTCGAATCCCCGTCACACCAAACATGCTCGCCCTTTCAGTCGTGGGGGCATTACAACGAGAGGGATGAATCCCACTATTCCTTGGTAAAAGAGTAGCCCAAGAGTTGCGGTGGGTGGTGATGACTAGCTGCCTCTAGTCTTACACTGCTAAATTAGGGACGGCTAGCGCAGATAGCCCTCGTGTAGCTTTGCGCGAAATTCAAAACAAACAAACAGAAATAGGACTCTGGGTTCTTACTACTTCTCAAGTTTTAAAATTCTAAATGAGTGACATATTGCTTCATTCTAGCGATTGTTCAAGTTTTTAATTCTAAATAAGTCGTAATTTGTATACAATTAAATTTGAAAGGTGACCATCACCCGTTGATTTTATTTTACCTTCAGTACTATTCCTTCAATCAAATTTTAAGTACATAATGAATAAAAACCACCGATTTTTAATAACAACCAAGGGTTAAAAAGAAAATAGAAAACCTTCTTTACTTGAAAATATCACAAACATTTTTTTATTTCACAAGAAAAAATTTATTCCTTCAATTTCTCAAAACTGGTGTACACAAATAATAATGTAAAATACTCAGATTGTGCAAGACTTCAAACCGTAAGACTTTACGTTCCTCAAGCGGCCTTTGTGCTCCTTACCTTCTCTGTAAAAAAACATCAAAAGTACAAGTTATTAAATAGGAATTTCTTTTCCTGATAGATTCCATAAAATAGAGGCAACCATATTCTTATCAAAAACAAACTTCAAATAAATATAGATCAAAAAAGTTAGTTAACTAGTACACAACACAAGCGTGGGAAAATAAAAAGACAAATTATTCTGTTATTTCCTCTTTCATCCATTTCAAAAGTTGAGCGATTTCACAGTATCCAACAACTACTCTGCAGGTTTTTACATGTTCTGTAAATATCCTCAGGTATAATATACAAGTTTATTTGTTGAATCTCGCGCGAAGTGATAGAATAGAGAGAAGAGAGCTAGTCAACGCCACCCACCGCCAACGCTTGAGCTGCTCTTTACCAACAACTAGTGGAACTGACCGTCACATTATAACGAGCACACGGCTGAAAGAATGAGCGTGTTCGGTGACAGGATTCGAACCCGCAGACTGCGAGTCGAGTGCCCTAACCACCTGGCCAATATTCAAGGTAAGCTCTCGAAATTTGATATTCTGACCACAAACCATTCTACAATACATAAATATCAAGCGACCTGTTTTGCAATATCTAATGCCCCCAGTGGCACAGTGGTATGTCTGCAGACTTACAACGCTAGAAAACGGGTTTCGATACCCGAGGTGGGCAGAGCACAGATAGTCCATTGTGTAGCTTTGCGCCTAACTTCAAAACAGACAAGCAATATCTATATTCTTTCTCGGACAAACATAAAAACAAAAAACCTAAACACATTGTTCTAGTGACAAATGTCGGCGAAGCTTATCATCATGATTGAAAGAGCTTTGGTTTTAGTGAGAGAATACAGAAACAGGTTACATTGAACTAAGTTCGGAGGTATTATCAGTTAGCCTTCACTGATGATGAAATCTCAAACACGATAATTTTAGGATTTTTTAGTTTTATTTTCAGCACGGTTTTAAATATATGTTACATTATAAGCACCAAAACTCTTTTTTTTTATACGACATTTAATATCTACAAGCTATGAAGTTTCTTAACCACAGCGAATGAATACAGAGACTAATTTCTTACATTTTCTTCTAAGCAGGAACACAGCTATAACCACCAGCAAATGCAAACCCTCCTCCGTGACCACCTTTGTCAACAGACTTTTTCCCGTGGCATCTCATACCATTGACATAAAATACATTTCCTGTTGTGCCACGAGTGTTGGCAGGATATCTTCTGGCTTCGTTCTGCAAGGTACCTTGAATCCCATGCAGCGTTTCTAATGTTCAATAAAGTAAATGACATTATAGGCCTACTTCACACGTCACAAATACCACTTATACTGTTTCATTTTTATAGCTGGACATTTTTAAAATTGTTATAATATACTTATATTATATTATCTCTAAACAAGTTGAAAGAAACACACTCTATTAGTACCAATTTAATAGTCCTGTTTCTGGAGAGAAGTGGGTGAACATTCTTCTAGTACCAATCTAAGAGCTCTATTTATAAAGAAAAATTAGTACCTTCTGGTACCAATCCCGCAACGCTGTTTCTAAAAGAAAACTGGTGAACATTTCTCTGGTAAAATCTAACACCCTGTTTTTGAGGGGGGGGATGTGATGTCGTTATTATCATAGTTTATCATTCGCTTAAAAAAATGTTTGTATCATTTTTAATATCTTTTTCCAACTCGTATATTTTTATTTCAATTGATCATAATAAAACTCTTTTTAATTATATATTTTTTATATTATACATACCTTGGATACCTCCCGCCACTCTTCTGCCATAAGCTGCAAAATCAGGTAAGTTGAAACCAAAACCACCAATTCCACCAGGAATAAAGGAATTCAGGAAATCGATACCTGGGACACCACGCTTTAAGCGATGTTTGGAAGTTGGAGAAGCTCCAGTCATAAAGAAGGCCAGAACAAATAAAAACAAGAACAGTATTTGTGTTTTCATGACTCCTCTGATCCGCTTGCTTACTTCTGGGAATAATTGGATATTGAACTGTTTTAAAACTAGAATTACAAAAAAAAACTAAGTCACGCAGCTATAGTAATAACTACAATATTAGCCAGAAAGTTTTTAAAGTGTGCAACTGAATATTAAAAGATGGGGAAAAAGCTTTAAGTTACAGATAATTACACTAATTTTCAAAGTAGGTTGTAACATTAAAAGTAAAAGCTAAGTATACAATTGTAACCCTATTTTTTGTTTTCTTAACGATGCGTTCTGAAAAGCTGTTCCATGTGATAAGTTACATTAAAACAAGTCGTAAAAATGGACTTCCAGAGAAAAATAAAGTTATTGATTCTGTGAAATAATTCCACCTTATAAAGGATTTTGTTTAGCATTTTAATCTTATGCTATATGCTTGGAACACATTTCAAGTTTATCACATGAAAAAAACACAAAAAACGAGGAAATTTAACACTTTCCACAGATGAACCTAGCTTCATTTGGGACAAAGACCCTGATCCACGAGGAAAATATACAGATTCACCTGTCGAAAACTTTGGGGTTTTATCGGTTTTGGTTTTTGAAAATGCTTCATCAGTCTTCTTTATGTTGTTGTCGTTGTTGTTTTCGATTCACCAATATTTTGTATCCTACGTTTTTTACTTTCGATTCAACAATATTTTGTATCCTACGTTTTTTACTTTTGATTCAACAATATTTTGTATCCTACGTTTTTTACTTTTGATTCACCAATATTTTGTATCCTACGTTTTTTACTTTCGATTCAACAATATTTTGTATCCTACGTTTTTACTTTCCTAGTTGTCACACACACTGTAAACACAGCCACATAAAGTACAGTTAACCATAGCAACGAAGCATTGTAACATTGAGCACATTTTATTATATCCTTTCAGTTCTAGAAGTGTCTCTAACATATATCTAACATGTAAATCTCTTAACAGAACTTTCACAATAACAAATAATTAACAAATCCAGAAATCGGATGGAAAACACAATCTATATATATTATAGGTCGTCGTAGATTTACAGATTTAAAAGAAAATCAGATAACATAAAGTAGGGTTATAAATTATGCCTAAAAATCTTTTAAAAAGTAGTTTTCTTAATGATATTTTCTATGCCCTGTTTTTAACATACTTGTAAATTTATAATATAATGCATAGATACTTACGCGATAAACACCTAATTCACGACTGTTTCGCATCTATCACTAATCTTGAATAACCTACTTTGATGGAGTCTGTTCGAATACTAACTGTGTGTTTTCCCTACCGTTTATATAAACGCTTTGTGTTAATTGTACGTCTACCTGGTCACGCTTCAGAACTCTAGCTCATCAGTTTTACATGGTGGACTGAGCTTTTTCTGAAGCAGACTCACATCAACTTTCACTGTTATGTTAATGTATCAGGTTTTAAAAAAAGTGTTATGTAGTGTACTTGCGCAATTTCCTGACAGATGTGACCTTCAGAAAAAACCCTACCTCATTACGTCCGCGGTGTCAAGATAGGTAGCCAACCAAACGTTTGTCGCTTAAGCCTTAGTCTTGTGATGACCCGGGTTTTCCCTGATAATAAATAAAATCATAAGACAATGAAAAATACCACCACTCCACCCCTATTCGAATCTCGGTTGTAAACACAAGTATGAATCTTTCATAGTGCGAAAAAGCGCAGCCTGACAATAATGGTATGGTCATGATCATATCCTTCTGAATAATTATTTTTTTCTTTTGAGATTAAGAAAGCAAAAACATATTTTAATTCTTTGTCATACCAAGTCTGAAGTGTTATTTAATTTAATAAACCAAATAGGACACTCGCCACTAGCCCCTCCCCTCCCCAGTGGCACAGCGGTATGTGTGCGGACTTACAACGATAGAATCCGGGTTTCGATACCCGTGGTGGGCAGATCATAGATAGCCCATTGTGTAGCTTTGGCTTAATTACAAAACAAACAAACACTCGCCCCTAAAGACGAACATTCAAATTTGCCGTGGAATGTAAAACTAAATTTAATTAAAATGTTTGATATTTAACAATATTGTCGAGATTTGGAGGATCGTAGTTGTAACTTGTATTTTTCCCTATTTCATCATTATCGCACTCATAATGTAACAAACAGTATTAACCCTCAACTTACAGACTTGTTGTTATACTGTTACGTCTCCGTTCGTTAATTAACTTTCCGTAACTTCGTTCCGACGAAACTTTAGCGACACAAATCCTTACTTAATAAAACTGGTTTATTCTTTCCGAATACAACTTTACGATACACTTATTTTCAACAATCGCGCTAAAACAAACGCTATATCAACGAACGTCAACAATACTTCTGACCGCAGTTCAATTACTCACTATCTACACACACACTCCATTACCGCCACGTTGTCACCCTCTTTTATATACAAGACTACCCTATATCTAGTAAATACTAGAGCATTCGCCAAGGTACAGGATAGTTCTAGAAAATAGGTGGCGCCACACCAGTCACTTGACCTCGATGACGCAACAATACCATTCACATAGTACCAGTGGAGTTCACTTGTCATTATAATATTGAGAAAGTTTTGTTTCTTGTTACAACACAACATTTATTGTAAAGAATTGACCAACAAGATTAGGTGGACTCACTCATCTACAAAACGCGTATGGTACCCCAGCTGTAGTTTATGATATCTACTGCAATACTGATGCCATTTCGTTGTCGTAGAAAGGAATTTTTTGACCATTGCCAAATTTCCATTTCTTTCTCTTTTTTTTGGGGGGGGGGATACCCTGAAAAATGTTGAAAATTAAATGATAAAAGATTGAATCTTAAGCCATTTTAAGTACAAATACTCCATACACACAACGTAATGTATTGAATTAAAATAAGTAATACGTAAGCTGTAGCTATACATGCCATTTAAAAGTGGTCAGGCCATGGCCTGACTGGCCTTATCACTTCCTACAGACCCTGTATTTGTGTTTACATTTTTTAGAATTTTGTAACCCAAAATGTCGTGTATCCACAAGGAATTCAATTGGGACATATATATTTCAGAAAAATGTGTTTAACAAAAACTGATAACCTCAGTCATAGGCGGCTCCAGAGCCTATAGATGTAGTATGTAGGCACACCATACGTTATCTACCTTCTTATATTAACGTATAAATTTTCAAAACTTTTCGTTTATTGTAAGTTTATGCAGTTTTCGCGTGACACATGGTCCAGAAAGCTATTAGATGACTTTGTTCTAGCTGCCTATATTACATTATTGCTCTCTTGATATACTACCTGCTGTACATGGGAGATATTACTGTGAAGCTGCACTCTGTGCAAGAAGGTCAACGACACTGCTATCTATGTCAAATGATATTTAAAGGTTGAATTAGAATGACCAGTTACGTGGCAGCGCTAGTCGTTGAGGATAAATCCGACGTTTCCCTTTAATGTAAGAAACTTAAACACTACATGGAATCCCAATTGAGTTAGTCGACGGGAATGCATCTTGGGGGGAAGAAGCTTTGTTGATGAATTTACAATTCCGGTAGCAAATGATCGTCGATGTCCAGAAAGAGTTTGTCCATTGATTTGAATAAAAACTGCTTTCATCGTGTCCAATCTGCGTATTCCTTTGCTTGAACTCATTTACCTCAGCGAAGTTCGGACTTCGTAATTTATCCCGACGATCCTCCCGTTATAAAGCAGACCTACTTAGTATTCTTTGAAGAAATAGTTTATCTGAAAACATCACATACCGACCGATACCTGTGATGGGCACAACACATATAGCCCATCGTGTACGTTTGTGGTTACAAATAAGAAAAACAAAAACTGAGGGTGTTGGTACCCCACTGATAAACCTATTATTAAACTCTTTATTCACTGTGGCTTAAGCTAAAACTGGCATGATTTCCAATTTCACAAAAAGGGTCATAAGCCATTTTAATTTGGTTGTTTTTAAGCACAAAACTACACAACTACTGTGTTCTATCCACCACGGATGTCAAAACCCAGATTTTAGCACCGTAAGCATGCAGATTTACCGCTGAGCCACTAGAGAGTGGCTGCTCTTTTAACACGGACAATTTGTGATATAATAGCATTCGTACCTTTCTGGCCCGGCATGGCCAGGTGGTTAGGGTCGCGGGTTCGAATCCCCGTCACATCAAACATGCTCGTCCTTTCAGCCGTGGGGGCGTTATAATGTGACGATCAATCCCACTAGTCGTTAGTAAAATAGTAGCCCAAGGG
>NW_013669172.1:104857-107566 GCF_000517525.1 Limulus polyphemus
ATAGCATCTCACTTCCATATTAATGTTAGGCACATCGCTACATATAGCATCTCACTTCCATATTAATGTTTGGCACGTCCCTACATATAGCATCTCACTTCCATATTAATGTTAGGCACATCGCTACATCTAGCATCTCACTTCCATATTAATGTTTGGCACGTCCCTACATATAGCATCTCACTTCCATATTAATGTTTGCCAGATCGCTACATCTAGCATCTCACTTCCTGATTAATGTTTTCTGTGACTAAGAAAATTTATTAGTTATTTGCATTGACAATTTTAGCTCAAACCACACACACACTTTCCTTCTGACAAAGATGTAGTAACTAAAGCTTGCAGAATGTATATAAAATAACATCCTTAGTGAAGTTTCACGTATTTGTTTATTTGCTAAGCGCAAAGCTTCACAATGGGGTATCCTATCTGTGCCGTGCACGAGTAGTCGGAACCCGGATTTTAGCGTTATAAGCCTTCAGACTTACTGCTGAGCTACTGTGTGATCATTTCATAACTTGATTTTTTTAAATGAAATTTACTTTGATGCAGTACAATTTACCCCCCAGTGGCACAGCGGTATGTCTGCGGATTTACAACGCTAGAAACTGGGTTTCGATACCCGTGATGGGCAGAGCACAGATAGCCCATTGTGTAGCTATGTGCTTAATTTCAAACAAACAGTACAATTTGCTCTAACGTCCCCACTTAAACATTGCGGCATGATCACGTCCCTGTAAAAACAATAAGTTGTTTTTTTACACACCCACCCTGTAATATCAGGTTGTGCGTATTGCAAATTCTTTAAGAAACTTCATTAACTACATACATAAAATACAAAACTTGATCCTAAAGAAGGCTTTAGAATTTACATGACTTACTAAATAATAATTCTTAACACACAGCACCGAACAAGAACATTTAAACATTTTTCATATAAAAACAGTTTAAGCCGGTTGTTTGTTGTTAAGCGCTGAGCTACATGATATTGTATTTATTGCAGGCATCGACCCCCGGATTTTAGCGGAATAAGTCCTTAAGCTTACCGCAGTATACAGGAAAACACTGTAGAAGTTACACTGTCGTACTTTGCTATTTGTGTAGATAGAAACTGCGAGGTTACGTGAAGGAGATCATTTTAAATATTTTGCACCATGACACTATAATGAACATAAATATTCAACGTCTATACACTAGTTTGTTTTTGTTCTTGTTAAGCGCAAAGCTATACAACGGGTTAACTATGGGCTATCTGTGCTCTGCCCACCTTGAGTATCGAAATCTGATTTTTAGAGTCGTTAGCCTACAGCCTTACTGCTAATATACTGGGGACGAGTTGGAGGGGTATATGCTAGGAACATAAGTCTTTGTCCCCCAGTGGCACAGCAGTATGTCTGCGGACTTACAACGGTAGAAACCGGGTTTCGATAATCGTGGTGGGCAGAGCACAGATAGCCCTTGTGTAGCTTCGTGCATATTTAAAAAAACAAACACACAAAAGTCTTTTAAAAAATCGCCTGGAGACTAACAAATAAACATTCTTTTAGAAGAACAAAAAAAAAAACAACAGATGCATATATTATACTAATGTAATAGATCATTAATGCCATGCTTTTGGATAATATGTATGAAAATGTATTATGGTCTCATAGCTTCTTCTAATTCCTGGTACAATCTTGGACATGATATGTGTTGTTTCTATGAACACAGGCATTGATGCGGTTGAATAAAAGCGAATAATCATGGTATGTACAAGTTTAAAACATTACAAAGAAAATTTACTCATGACAAAATATACGTGTTCTTATAAACTGATTTTTATTTTTTATAAGTTATAAAAAAAGTATTAGCAAAATGCAATAAAAATACATATTTACTCCTAAACATTCGTCGTGATGGTTTGTGGGAGAAATGCCAGTGAGAAATGGATCAGCGAATTTAAAAAATGTCACAGTTATATAAAATAAAGGTACCTGCGTGACTTAGCCTTGGTAGTGGTGTTTTTTATTTTTATTTTTTTATTTTTTACAATAGGATAGAATAGTGCAAACTCTAGAACATAAACGACGAAGTAACCTTGGCAACAAGACAGATGATGGTTCATTTGGATTGCGAAAAATAATTAATTTGCCAGTAAATTTCCAAGAGGCCTATTCATTCCTGAGGTCGAATATATCTCTTAGAAATTTGTCAATTTCTTTTTAAGGCATCATTTATATCGCACTTAAATAAAGCGATAGCCCCAGGGACAATCAGTCCAGCTTGGCATTGACGTTAAAAGAAGGAACAAAATGTGTTGAACACTTGTGATAATTTAAAAAACATTTCCAGACTACAGTAGCCTATACTTTACTATAAATATTGATATAAAAAAAGAACAGAATTTACGTGGAAAAGAGCTCAACTCTAACGGCAGGTTAAATTCTTGCCAGTTAATTTTTTGCCATTTTAATTAACTAACACAACTATGGAAATAAAATGATTAACATAATCTTAATCGACACAAATATGGAACTAAAACGACCGATGTGTCACCTTGATTGACACAGGTATGGATCCAAAGTGACCAATGTGTCATACTGGTCATCACAGCTATAGATCCAAGGTGACCGATGTGTCACCTTGATTAACATGGCTATGGATCCAAAGTGACCTATGTGTCACCTTGCTCGACACAGCTATGAGGCCCGGCATGGCCAGGTGGTTAAG
>NW_013669172.1:108496-114375 GCF_000517525.1 Limulus polyphemus
TTCAATTAAAGGGGTATATTTTAATTATGTTTGATTTTCTTCTCTTCCATCCAAACTTCATTTCGCCGTCTTGAGCGCCGTCGAGGTGAATCGTACTCGGCTGTATAGTAGTAATTTTTTTCCATATCATTTCTCTCATCCAGTTTTAGGGCTAGCTTGTTAGCGTGACGAATCCAGTCTTCGTAAGATGCGAAACCATCGAAAATACTAAAAATCAAAGGAATTCACATGCATTAAGTTGAGAAAAGCCACGTCATGAGTTAATAGAATGTACGAAAATACTAACCCTAATTTGTAGACGTAATATATATATATCAAATTAAAAGTCAAACATAGAAAACCCCTTTCTTCATGCTACATATAGTATTACCTCCACGAACTAATGAAACTATCAAATACTTTTTATTATTATTTAAGGACTTCAATTACGTTGTTAAAAAGATTCAAACGATTTTCCCCCTAACTAACAACGATTTCTAAGCCTGATTTTAAATCGTAGTGACACATTTCAGATGTTCAGCAAAATTATATTTTTTCATAAAACATTACTATTACGCTTACTATATGTTTAACACTTACAACTGTTGTTCATTCCCTCAGAAGATGAGAATATAATAGTATATCAAACATACTGTGCCCTCCATATCCATTGCCAATGACGCGTTTTGTTCATTACAGAGTTTATCATGCCAGCTGGGTATGGCGAACAAGGTGTGGTTGAAATACTATTATATAGTATAATATGTTATACTATTATATACAGCATTATATACTGTTAAAAATATAAAAAGCCTAATACTAATATCTTATGATAATACAATTAATTATAATAACGCTTCACCAGCTTAGAAATGGCGTTCATACCATAACAATAACCTTTAAAAGTTATATATATTTTATAATAAGTTCTAGTGGATGACTTGTACGCATGAGTGTAAATATTGTTAAAGAAACAGACAAGAAAACTGTATCCAGGCAACAAACTTTTGTGTCTTCGGCAGGTTATGAGTTGATTAACATCCAAAATAGGTCAGATGAGAACTAGCGTAAATAAACCCTTTAAGGTGTATGGAATGTGCTTTTAAATAGCCAAGCTAAACTGAATAACGACATATGTATTTACGTTTACTATGTACATGTATCTAAAACTCCACGTTTAGTTTGTTTTTTTATGGTATTTCCCGGACTTTACAGTACACAAGTTCGAAGACTCCACTTGTTTAGTTGAAGGTAATTTCCTACACTTTGCGACAAGAATCAGACATGAAATAGTTTCAGCTATTTAGACTGGTAAGTTGTTAATTTTTTTTAGTACTAACATATGCCAATATCGTTGAATCGGTTTGCAAAAAAAAACAACCAGTGTAAAATAAGGCTCAACGAAACCTTTCTATAGACTAAGGTGTACCAAAAGCAATACATATATGCATTATACAAAATAAATAGTTATTAAGATTCTAAGCTTTCTACATTGTTTTAAGATAAGTATTTACGTACATAGGGGACTCTTTTTCGAATGCATTAGGGACCAAAAACATGCTAAACAAGTGTGATTAGCCACAGCTTGAAACAAACAATCACTACGGTTTTCGTAAAGTGTGTCAGCCCAAGAAAAATAAATACCCCGCTTTTCGTAAGTGTGTCAATCCATGAATTACATGTTTAAATGTGTGATGTCACTCAACTCGTATTATTTTATGGTGAAACATTACGTAATAAAGTGCGATGCACGAAGCATAGCAAAATAAATTACTTCCACTGTTGTTGTTGTTTTCTTCACGGTGCTTCCATCAACAATAAGTTGCCATATAAAGCTATTTTATCATTATACGTAACACCCTACAGGTTCCATAAAATACAGATTAAATAAGATATATCATTTGTTTCCCTAATTTATATATTGGTTCTACGAGAACTGCTGAAGATCACATCACCCGTGTTTACGGATAGAGCTTGGTTTATCCTAGAACAGTCTCACCTGCGTTTACGTAGCTAGTAGCTCAGCGTTTCTTAATTTTTATACTCTTACCTGACAAAGTAACGAGTTTTTGGTTCAACCAGAACATTGACACTCGGATCTAACGGTTTTGGTGGGTCTTTTTGTAGTGCTCTGGGTAAGAAGAAGGACATACTATAGGTCGAGGCACACGTTGCACAAGTCCCCTGGTCAATACGAGTACGTACTGGCGTGGTCATGTTGAAGCTTAAACCTAGAAGTTAATGGTTTGTCTTATTTACAATGAAATAAGATCAATACAGCTAAAATCACAGAAATTCTTCTGAGCTTCTTAAGTTGCTTTTTGATGTAGAAAACTTCTAGAAACACAGACAGACCAATAGAAATTGAATTAAGAACTACATGTGTCTAATAAAAGACATTTCTAATAAACGACTTTATGCTGCCATTAAAGCTTCTATTTAGGCATTCGTTCGTTTTAAACAACCGCGTTAATGTTTTTCTTTCTTGAGCAGAGCACAATGAATCTCATGTATAGAACAAATTACGTAACAACCTGAATGGAAATATTTAATATATCAAACACCTGGCATCAAAAGAAGAGCTTCCAGCCTTTAGAGGTCGCTTTGATAGCTTACTGAATTTCACAGATCTCCCAAAGTTTTACGCGGTTATGTTATTAGTTAATTCTATAAAGGTTTCTCCGAATCCTAAAGTTGATCCTTGTGTAACTTTGATGTCTTTCTTTAGTTAATTAAAAACAATACTGTGTGTATTAGAAGCTTCAGAATGTATAAAAACGCCAGCATTTTATAAGACACGATGTTCCGCTTTAATTTCTGTTTTAAAAAAAAAGAACAACAAAAAACCCTAGTTTGGCGTTTCATCTCTTCAAATTTCATTTTGACTTGCACATAAGATCATGTGAGCTTGATTAACTCGTTAGTTGATTCACCTGCTCTATACATGAAAGTTAAATCGACAAATTAAAGGGAATGTGGTAAAAAACAAAACATCTACAGTTAACTTGTTTGTATGACAGTTTTAGGCCTATTGGTGTTTTCCAACATTCGGTGTTTAAACCATAACTTTTAATGTATTATACTGCATATATAAATAGCGTTTTATAGAACCTAACTGATGCATTCTGGTACTGAAAGAAAAACGTATTGGGAAGTGACTTGTGGGACACAAAAGATAGATCTGAAATATTATTTTTATACATACCTGATTTCCAGCCGCAACGTATTAAATATGTGATAAATGGAGCAGTTTGGCGAGAGGAAAAAAAATTAAATAAAAATCAAACATTTATATGGTATACTGAATGCGATTAAAATCAAATGTCATTGCAATCTTTTGTTATATATATAAAAATGTAAGTCTCTACGTAACCCACAGTATAACTTTACACAGAACTATATATATAATGAGATATGCAAGATAACCTTTCAGAGAATTCTACACTTCTCATTAAAGAATGGTTATACGTAAGACTACGAATACGGTAAAATTTATTTCCGTATAGAGAATCCAAACATGAAATAAATACTAATTCTTATCACTGTGACGTCATTTCCTGTTTTGAAGAACGATGATAGTGCCTGAAGTTTTTCTTGTTATTGTAATAACTCATCGGTTAATATACTTGTTTACACATTTGATGATTACGAATCTCTTGATGTTGCAATACTTGTAGTTTAAAAAAATACTAAAAAGGTTTTCGTTTTTTAAAGTAAAAAAAATATTTATTATTAAAAAAGGAACTTGGAACTTGGTTCGAATCTCACCTTGATCATTGTTTCCTTTCAGGTAGGATCTGAGTTTCGTATAAAGCTCAGAGCCCAGTTCTCTGTAGTTTGTTGCTTGTACTGACGTCATTATCCACGTGGTTGGTGGATATTCTCTCTCCTCGTAACCCTTGTAAAACGAGTAACAACATTTATACTACTTTATGGACACGTTGTTGTACAGGCAAACCGCATGTTAAATTGTTGTTGTTGAAGCATCAAACTAAAATGCATTATGACAGCTAGAAAAATTTGAAAAAAACAAACAAACAATTATAGACCCGTACACAGAATGTTTGAGTGGGGGGTGGGGTCTGATTTGTGAGATCAAAAGCTAACATACATTGTGCAAAGCATACTAATTCTACGGGGTCTGGAGGCATATCCCCCCAGAATTTTTTTTTAAAAAAATAGGTGCTATGAGGTTATATCTGGAAGCAATTTTGCATGAAATATAGCTTAAACAACTGCATGGCTGTTCACATAAAATCCACAACAAACACCCAATGAAAAGTCATCAAATCATCATGTTGTAACACTGCACGGGGAGCTAGAATAAAATTAACATAAATATGTATGTTTTATTATAGTAAAGTATTGTACTATCTACATGTAGAGTAGTTATTAATTGTTGAATTATATTACTAATTTAAACAACTCTGTACAACAATAGTATATTAGCTATTTCAGTCATTGGCTATCATATGCTCCATTCTTCTGGGGTGTTTTTCCATAAATAACTTACATACATTGTCACTGTTGATAGCAGTGTCATAATGTATTAAAGCTAGAGCACTTAGTCAGTCTTTCTTCAGTTTGTGTACACCTCAGGTGCCTAGTGGAAGTGTAGCAAAGAGTTTCAGTAACATAAAGATATTTGGTACACTGAAGCACGCTTTTAAGCAGCCAGTCAGTATCTGGAGCCTGTCCTGGAGAGATATAGAAAGTCATCTTGTCTTGCATTATCAGAAGGGTGTAGACTATGTGCTAGCTGATGTGTTATAACTATATAAGCATAAATAGGGGGTTCGGGCGAATGTGTACATGCGTAATTTCATATTTTCATCCTGAACGGCATCCTATGCGGCTCACGAATCAAATGCTCAGATAAAATGACCACAAGATTCAGAAAGAGCCATCCATAATCGAAAATTACTAGCCAAACGGAGGACAGTCAGTCAGTAATGCTCGCCTACAAGGCTAATCTCAAGCGAAGAGCGGGATAGGCTGTTAAGTTTATAACGCCTCTACAGCCAAAAGCGCTGGATGCGTTCGGTAAAATATCGTGGCTCGAACCTTAGACTGCATCGCGGCAAACTAACTATTAAACCACCCCTAACATAGAACTGCTCAGAACAACCAAATTTTTTTCATTAGACGACATTTGAACTCAGTTTTTCAGACTCACGCATATACCAAACGTAAGAAGCAACGCTTGTTTTATTAATAAAATTAAAACATGACAAAGAACTCCAAAACTATTTTACTTACACCTGAAAGTTCACTGGGTCTTTAACAAACCTGTCATGATGAATTTTCGGGCATAACGATACTTTTCTTACACCCGAAAGTTTACCGAGTCTTTAACAAACCTGTCATGATGAATTTTCGGGCATAATAATATTTTACTTACACCCGAAAGTTTACCGAGTCTTTAACAAACCTGTCATGATGAATTTTCGTTCATAATGATATTTTACTTACACCCGAAAGTTTACCGGGTCTTTAACAAACCTGTCATGATGAATTTTCGGGAATAACGATACTTTTCTTACACTCGAAAGTTTACCGAGTCTTTAACAAACCTGTCATGATGAATTTTCGTTCATAATGATATTTTACTTACACTCGAAAGTTTACCGAGTCTTTAACAAACCTGTCATGATGAATTTTCGGGCATAACGATATTTTACTTACACCCGAAAGTTTACCGAGTCTTTAACAAACCTGTCATGATGAATTTTCGGGCATAACGATATTTTACTTACACCCGAAAGTTTACCGAGTCTTTAACAAACCTGTCATGATGAATTTTCGGGCATAATGATATTTTACTTACACCCGAAAGTTTACCGAGTCTTTAACAAACCCGTCATGATGAATTTTCGGGCATAATGATATTTTACTTACAC
>NW_013669172.1:115230-121274 GCF_000517525.1 Limulus polyphemus
GTAGTAAGTAAAGTGCGTGAATCGTTCGTTGAGAATTATAGCGTGTGTTTAAGTGTGGAAATTAAGTGTATTGCAAAGTTGTATTGAGAAAGAATGAACTAGTTTTATTTAAGAAAGGACTTGTATCGTTGAAGTTTCTAGGGAAGAATTTATGCGGGAAATTAACAAACGAACAGTGACGTAACATTATGTAAACCACACTACATCCGCTATATCCAGTGCCAACGAGGATTTTCGCTCAATACCAGGGATTATGGGACCGGCTGGGATACGATAGACAAGGCAGTAGTCTAGGTCTCTAGGAGTAATTCACATCATAATTTGTACGCACAATAACGGTTCCAGTGTGATCTAGATTAAGTAAACAAAGTGAATAGTATATCTAAATCCCTGTGTTATAAGAAAAATAAATTACCAGGTTTATCTTACTGTGTGTCAATGCTCAAATGTCGTTTAATTATCTTAAAATCATCTCGTTCAAATGCATTAAAACCATGTCGCTTGTCTGTCTTAAAATCTAATATATAGTTTTTATTGTATTCGATCTTTTGAGACTGCATATAATTTAGCAGTTTTCCAAAATAAGGTGTTTTTGAAGAAATCTGTAACAATTAACTGGATGACAATACTATATTATATAATAAGTGATCATATCGATGTCTTATTTATTTTTAACTTTACATCACAAGGTATAGTAACGCTTTCCGTAAAAATACATTGTAAACTTACATGGAAAACATTGATCACGTTATAATCTGGACACTCCGCCCCTCTTCGAACACAACTAAGAGCTATTGAAACCTGTAAAAAAGAATAATTAACACAATTAATTGATCTTAAGTGTTGATGTTTACTTTTAAATGTCTTCACTCAGCTTTAAATAGGGGTGGGGCAAGTAATATCTTTGGTCCAATTTCGGATATCCAGCTTCTGATATCCGCTCCGATTCGAATATTTTTGGGTGGATAGTAGATGTGGCGTGGCCTTACGTATTGAAAACTCGCCGCAGGCACGTGCTATCTTTTCACTACAGTAAATTATCAAACTAGTTAGTTTGTTATTTATTTTTGAAACTTCAACCAGGATGTTACAACCCGATACCCCAACTAAGAATGTTCTTTGGATTGTGCTTGCCATCGTTGTCGCTGGTACTACACCCGTACACGGTGGCAATACAATAGGTGGTGGGTGTAATGTTTATTTAAATTACATAATTATATAATACGATTTTCAAGGCCCCACTCTTTAACACTTGGGATAATGTTAGTGAGTTTAGAAAGCTATTAACAAGCACCAGTGGGCTAGATAACGTAATACATATTATGTGTGATGCACGTGCAAGTGCCTCATACGTACATAATATTGTGAGGTAACATGTTGATTAAGAAACCATATCATTACCTGATTTATGGTCAAATTAAAATCCGATTGAATATTGGTTCGATACTTGTCCCATCCCTAGTCCCAAGGTTATTCATAATATCAAAAAAAGATGCCAGAAATAACAAGGACAATGTAATTGACATGTTTAAGATGCCAGAAATAACAAGAACAATGTAATTGACATGTTTAAGATGCCAGAAATAACAAGAACAATGTAATTGACATGTTTAAGATGCCAAAAATAACAAGAACAATGTAATTGACATGTTTAAGATGCCAGAAATAACAAGAACAGTGTAACTGACATGTTTACTTGAAAAATTATGCTCATTATTTGGTAAAAAAATAAAAAATAATGATAAACCATACACTACAGAAATTAGGTGATTAGAAAATAACAGACGTCTTACAGCACTGGAAGAAACACGATTGGAATACAGCATCACTCTTATAAAGCACACAAGATTGGGCGATAACGATACCTTGGGCCCAGAGTCCAGGACATGCTCGGCAAAAAAAAAAAAAAAAAAAACAACGAAAAATCATGCACTACAGAAATTAGGTGACTAGAAAATAACAGATGTTTTACAGCACTGGAAAAAGCACAATTGGAATACAGCATCACTCTTATAAAGCACCCAAGATTGGTCGATAACGGAACCTTGGGCCCACAGTTCAGGATATGCTCGGCCTTTACGATTTAGCCAATTCTAATAATATTGTTACTAAAACCGATCTTTTTTAACATTTTTTTCCTTATAATTAATTAACGGGCGGTGGTATGATAAAGCTGACATTATTCGTTTTAATAAGGAACAAGTTAAAACTTCGTTGAGGTCACGGTTAGCACATGCTACAGTTGGTAAAATGGATTTATAATTGACAACATGCTGGAAAATGTATTTATTGGAGACACCGTTTCAATACACTTTCGTGAATCTTCTACAGTCTTCAAAACCTAAAGTAAATCCACGAAAGTATCGAAACGTCGTCTCCAACAACAAAATCTTCCAGTAGTTTGTTCATTATGTATTCAATTTTAAGAATAAGTTGAAAATTGTAATGGTACAATTTCGACCTTGCTACACCAATGAACTTCTGATACTAAAGTTACAACGAACTTACCTGCAGTATAGCTAAACTGATTATTATACAATATCTCATGGCAGCTTCAAAATGTTCGTTCTCCTGAAAAACCTGTATGAAATTATCAAATAAAAGTTATTTATGAAGCACAGCTGTGTTCTGTATAACTTTCATAATTCTAATCCTCTTACTGAATTACTGAAAGCGATTTAGACTATCATTTTAAATTACAAAAAACTTTTTCTTTGTTGTTTTTTCTTTTCTTCATTCAACTTAGACTTAATTGCAGTACGTGTATGCATATTACAAATCAAAGATTTGTTTTGAGAAATCAATTGCTATTCTAAAATCCCGAGGAATATTTGACAAACTAAATAAATAATATTGTTAAACTGGTTAACTTACGAATATCAGCAATTATCTGTCTCTTCACTTTACTGAATATAAACTGATGTAATGAAAAGATTTACTTCGGATGTCGAAGGCAGACTACAAAGAACAGCTGATTACGCAAGAGTGTCTCGCGTTACTTTGTCAACACAGCTTCCTGACCAATCATAAGTTAGCACTGTGCATAATATAGAGTCATGTGATTCACTCAAACATGTATCTCAAATTTGTTTAATTCCATTATTATTGATATATTGCTTTTTAACACTTATACAGTTAAAAAAGGGCCGAATTTCAGAAACTTTAAAAGGTAAAATATTAATTTTCTTTACCCGTACATCAGTGGCGCTAGTGTCAGACGTAGAGGTCGTTTCCCAACAGTATTCACTATATATATATATTATTTATGAAGACTTTATTTTGTCTTCATCAGCAAGAATTTAATATCTCGCTGCGATATGAGAATGAATAGCTTGTAGGTATTTGTCTTGTGAACGTTTCATATCCAGAATATTAAAACATGTTTTGCTATTGATTTTTAGAAACAGGAACAATTATAACTTAGAATATCAACTCAGCTGGAAACAGTTCATATTCAGTTCTAGTTTTGTTGATGGTAAGCACATAACTACACAAAAGGCTACGTGGTCCACCACGGGTATTAAAACTCGGTTTTTAGCGTTGTAAGCCTGCAGAAGAGATTACCTCTCCTTCCCCAACACTTTAAGGAATACAGTAAACACAAATTGAGATGATTTTTTTCTGAAAAGCTGCAAAAATCCCGACGAAATTTCATAATGTCATGTAACAGTAGTTTCATTCAGTAGCGTCCAATCAGAAGCTGTGTAACATATCATTCAGTAGTAGCATCCGGTCAGAAGCAGTGTAACACACCATTCTCTGTTTTAGTACACACACACACACACACACACACAACAAAACCATCAGGCAAGCTTTGACATTTCATAAACTTTATTAAACCTATCAAGTATATATAGTTAAACAGTTATTATTAAACCTGTTAAGTATGTACACGTGAAACAGACAGACAGCTAACAAAAGCAAACATCAAACATAAACGTGTAAATTGGAACAACATACTCCTTCTTAGCAATGTTAACAGTTTTTTGTACATTCTGTCATGAAACATTACCTTTATTCAGTATCAAATGTTTAAGAAATGCTACTTTACTCCTATTTACCCGTAATAAAAAGTAGAAACGTACATTAAATGTATTTATATGTACTACATAATGTCGGTCATAATAAACATGATGAAACTATATATATATATATAAGTTAAATTCAAGTGAAACTTGGTCTAATACATCTTAATAATAACGTTTCTTATAGCCATTTATACTTACACGTTTATAGACACAGTAATTCTATATCATCAACATATCTTTTAATCATGATGATACACGATAATATATTCTACAATATAAGCTTCAGAACTTCAGCTACTTCTCTATTCTAAAGCTAAAGACAGCGTTTAGCTTGAGCACATAATGAGCGGAATCTCAAGTGTTAAATCCCTGCTGAAGTTCGTCCAAAGATAACTTTGTTTACAGCCAGCTTGTACTATATTAGGTTGAGGGTTATTTTGAAGTAATGTTCAGTGTATTGTTAATACAGATTTTGGTTAGACTAACTTTCTGGTCACAGTAGACAGTGTGCCAGGAAGGGAGTTCCTTACATGTGTATCTGGTTGCTTTTACTTGAGAATGTGACCCACTGCTATAAAATGACAATATAGCGAAGTTGTTGACAGTACACATTAAAGTAAGCTGTAGAATAAATTTAAATTATTTTAAGCCCTTCTGATTATACAACAGTTTTGACTTATCTACATACGTTAGTTAAGTATTGGAGAAAAGTACTGAAAATCACGATTTGCCTGTATATAAAACGGTCTCCTATATTCGCAGATAATGTTGCGAGGTGAAAGTAGACTTTGCGTACAATATTTTCTTCCACAGCTTCTGATTGGCTTATAATATAAACTTCTAAATCTTGAAACACGAAAAACATTATTGGAAAATTTGATTGTGAAAATGCGAAATCTTTAAGGTGCTTAGTTTTGATTTTATGGTTCATATGAAAACGAGTGGTAATTCTGATTTTACGTCAACACATCTTAGCTGGGAGTATACAACATCCTGAAACAAAGTGTCATGAAAAAAAAAAAACGAACACCTCATGTCGACTCTAACACATACATGGAAAGGTTTTCTCTAACAGAAAACCAAGTCAGACTTATTCCTTAAAGTATGTTGAACGAATTTTTTTGACAAGCCCCCCCCCCCACCGGCACAGCGGTATGTCTACGGAATTACAACGCTCGAAACCGGGTTTCGATACCCGTGGTAGGCAGAGCACAGATAACCCATTGTGTAGCTTTGTGCCTAACTACAAACAAAAAGAATCTTTTGACAATCTCCTCCTTGACTAACTTTCAAAAGTTTATATATGAGCTTACCTTGATATTCAATAATAATGATTTAAAGAAATTGCACAAATTGTAATTTAGAAGTAACTTCAGTGACTTTGGCTTTAGAAATATTTACTCAGTGTTATTTCGCCAGAGCATGTTGAAATGAGTCTACGGTGTACAGTTTCTCGACTTTGCCCTTATTTTTATCCAGTTATATTCAACTTTGGTCAAACGATTCGAATAATTTCATTTTAAGCAGGTTTGAAAAACTTGTTTGTATACATGATACATATACAGTTTAATCATTTTCAAGATGCTACGTAATCAGGGTAACAAGATCTCTATATCACGTGAGCATGAATAATCAAATGAATTTCTTTATTAGTTATTCCTTTGCAAGACAAAAATATGACTGATCCGTTCATTATGCCATAGAAGTATTTGTTTCATATAACTTTATATAACTTTTTCAGCAAGAATAATTTTCCAAACTGACCTAAACATAATTAAAAACAAAAACGACAAAAAACAAACAATAATTACGAGTTGCCTCTTGATAAATCAATATACAGGGATCCCTCGATAAATGCGCATTCGATTAATGCGTTTTCGTTTAGTGCGCTTAAATTTTTTTATAACCAATATTCGATTAGTGCGGTAACACACATTTCATTTTAACCATAGTAATTGAAAAGTAAGTTTTAGGCACCAAAATTAATTTTTTTTTAAATTAAAAATAGAAAATGGG
>NW_013669173.1:0-3039 GCF_000517525.1 Limulus polyphemus
TTTATACTACACATGTAGTAGTTATCTGAACATGCAAATTACACTGACCATGTTATCCAGTGAGAAAAAAAAAATATTTTGGCTCAACCAAATAATATAACGGGCAGAAATATGAGAGAAACCATAGAAATAATGAAGCACAGTAAAAATAATTTCATCTTAAATAAGAATAAACGGTTAGAAAATCAGACAGTAAGTAGATGGCGCGATCTTTTATAAACATGTAAACTAGTAGTCACATGACCATGACTTTTTTTTTTTGATTTATACATAGCACAGCATTTGATTTTTACACCTCTGAGGATGATGAGAACGATGTTAAAACATGTTGATAAGTTTAAATCCAAAACTGTAGGACGATTTTGCGTACAAACTAACAAATTCACAAAACGTGAATTAATATAGGGTTAGGGCTGAAAAACTTTTGACGCATTCTGTAAAGTGATTTTTATTATCATCAAAGTCTAAACAAAAACACTCTAAAAATTAATCATCAAAGAAATGAAATTCGTTGAAACTCACCAATATAAGTAGAAAACATTTTAGCACTGAACAAAATATTTATATGTAATAATTATACTGCAATGTCTTCCTTGCTTAAAAGCACTTGTAAAATAAAAATTATTTAATTATTAGTTGCCTGAATCATACAAGAAAAATTTATATGAAAAACAGTGAGAGCATTAACAAAGACTAACTGAATTGTTAAGCCCCTAACAAGTGAATCAAATTGTGCCCTTTAAAGATCATCAGAGTAATCTGATACTTTGGTTAGTCATTAGAAGAAAAATGAAAAAGAAATAGATCATTATTTGTTCTTTTATGAAGCCATTACAAATAACGATGAGTCACTTATGGAGGGTCGAGTAATTTATATCAAAACGATTCGGAAGCTCTAACATACTGTTACAGTTTCATTATTTGTTGTTTTAGGAAGCCATTACAAATAACGATGGGTCAGTTATGGAGGGTCGAGTAATTTATATCAAAACGATTCGGAAGCTCTAACATACTGTTACAGTTTCATTATTTGTTGTTTTATGAAGCCATTACAAATAACGATGAGTCACTTATGGAGGGTCGAGTAATTTATATCAAAACGATTCGGAAGCTCTAACATACTGTTGCAGTTTCATTGAATAAATATCGTGTTAGCTTCGTTTTATGGCGGTGATTCTTCTTGATTATTTGGTACGTGAAGGCTTATAATGCTAAAAACCTGGTTTCGATACACATGGTGGATACAGCAGTAGCACAGATACCTCATTATGTAGTTTTATGCTTAACAATAAATTAATAAAACAAGAAATTGTCTTCTATTATCAACATATATGCAAAACTTAAATGTTTGTAAAATTCAAAAAGAATATATATATCATTTTTATACATTTTTCACACCTGTTTATTATATTAGAATAATTACTGTAACTTTTTTACGTAACATAATGAGAAAACAATGCTAACTGACGTTCTGCAGTTTAAGATAACTTCCACTTATTAGACTGTGATAAACAGATAACTAATCTTAAGACATGTCAACACAGAAAGAAAAGCTGTGATTGTCTAGTGCAACCATATAAAGTCAAGAGAATTCCCCCTAAGACCCACCTCAGTACGAGCAAAGTACAAATGTCTGAGAATCGTCATAATGTTAATACACCTGATACGTCTGAGATTAAATGAGGTGATCTGCGCAGGATTTCTGGGCCTGACCGCCCCAGCTTTAGTCAAAGTAACAAGAGAATAGTTGATAAGGACTGCAGGTGCCAGTGATGCACAGTGTCCACCAATAGGAGCTATATCATCAGCAGACAAGACTGCAGGTGCCAGTGATGCACAGTGTCTACCAACAGGAGCTATATCATCAGCAGACAAGACTGAGAAAAGTATATATAAAGTGAGGGTAGTAATCCATGGGGCAGTAGAGAACCTCTACAAGCTGGGAGATACCCTGCCATGGCGGAAATGAATCTTTGGAAATCCTAGGATTGAGAAAGACAGAAGGATGAAGTGCCAAAAGCAGCTTTTTGTTTTACCACTATAGACCGAGGACGGCCTACCCGTCAAAAGAGTGGGGGATCTATGAATACCTATAGCCCTGTACCCACAGTGTTAATGACATTTCAACCATATGTTGGCCAATAATTTTTAGGAGAGATGTGTTGGCTATAACCACAGGCTTTGTCAATGAAGCAACACAAATTACACTCCAACAATCAATGCTACAGCAAAGAATATCTGGCCATTTTTTTTTGAAGCATTTAAAATATAAAACTGTTTGTAATGGCTGGTCCCCAAACCAGGCCATCCAATACCTGATCTGGAGTTTTCATTGTCCAGTTATTTACATTGTAGATCACCTGAGTGAGACATCACTTTGGGACTATAAGTTACTTATGCCAAAGGTCTGACTCTGTGGAAAATCGAACAAAATATCAGGCCGAATTCAAAGCTTGGAAGAGGTGCACTACTTAATGTCTGTTCAGTTACGTGGACGAGCTATGTTGTCTGTATTGTAATGCATACCAATAACGGCCTATGGAAATCGAGAAAACATCTTGATGGATAGTTCATTGAGAAGGGAAGATAAACCACCTACGTTATCACCGTAACAACAAGGTATGAAGTAATAAGGTAATAACTTCGAACCAGTCACGGGTGATGAATAAGCTGTATCTCAGATAACTCATACTAGCCATGTACATCCAGCTATTTCAGATCCATGATTTCCAACAACCAAACATCAAATCCCAATTATTTTTGTTTATATCATAATCTAGACGCAGGATGATCTTAAGTATTCAGTTTAATTGCCAAGTCCAGACGCAGGATGATCTTAAGTATTCAGTTTAATTGCCAAGTCCAGACGCAGGATGATCTTAAGTATTCAGTTTAATTGCCAAGTCCAGACGCAGGATGATCTTAAGTATTCAGTTTAATTGCCAAGTCCAGACGCAGGATGATCTTAAGTATTCAGTTTAATTGCCAAGTCCAGACGTCAGGATTGATCTTAAGTATTCAGTTTAATGCCAAGTCCAA
>NW_013669173.1:3097-7724 GCF_000517525.1 Limulus polyphemus
GATTCCACACAACATCAAATCCAATATTTTGTTATATCATAATCTAGACGCAGGATGATCTTAAGTATTCAGTTTAATTGCCAAGTCCAGACGCAGGATGATCTTAAGTATTCAGTTTAATTGCCAAGTCCAGACGCAGGATGATCTTAAGTATTCAGTTTAATTGCCAAGTCCAGACGCAGGATGATCTTAAGTATTCAGTTTAATTGCCAAGTCCAGACGCAGGATGATCTTAAGTATTCAGTTTAATTGCCAAGTCCAGACGCAGGATGATCTTAAGTATTCAGTTTAATTGCCAAGTCCAACACCTCATCTTCACTCCCTTTATTCATTAGATAGGGTGAAGCATATAGTTATTGGCAGCACTTGTTATTCAGTTAATTTCTGATAGTCACTAAGATTAACATTAACATTTTCTAAGCATTTATAGTAGAAAGTGTATTAAATAAAACTTCTCACATGCTTTGGTAAACACATGCACAAAATGATGGAAATCTTAACCTACAAGGTACGTGAACCCTATACTTATATTTCGTTATATTGCAAGATGAATTTGAAAATCTCATATGTAATTGATCTGATTATAATCCGGATGCGTAGTACAGTTGTTGCTGTTTTTATTTCTAAGTTATAAAAAATGTCTGATTTAGTGTTTATCAGTATCATCTCGTTGATCTATATCCCAATCAATGTTAAAAAGGACGTCTAGTTAATTATCAAGTTTTATGTTTCTTTTTTTCTATAGTATTTTAGTTGATGCAGATGTTTTGCTCGTTTTCCTCATCTTTCAAGTTTACCGTAATCTGTTAATTAAATTTTTAAACCATTTAAGAACTAAGAACATAATTTCCTATCTCAAACTTGAAATTGTGTTGCCTAACAGATGTTTCAGTGTGTATGACACCAATCTTGTTTAGTCTGTGGTTTTACTTACATGCATTTATGATGTTTGACTAGGATGGTATCTACTTAAAGCAGTTTGAGCTATGATAAAAGAATTAAAGCACGGGATTTTATACAATAATGTATACATTCTAGAAGAGACTTGAATTGGATTTAAAACACATTTGTTACAAACGTTGATAATTAGCTCATGTGGTCTATTTGAGTAGAAGTACAGTAATGATGAAAATAAGCAGGATAAATACTAAAAGTAAGAAGCTTAGACTATGAAACCCAGAAGTTAAATTCTATCACAAACAAAATATGTTTCACGTTAGTGTTATAGTTATGAGAAAATAAATTGACTACACGATGTTTTGGTGGTCTAATATATTTAGTTCTTTAGAATATTTGATAATTAACTTAAGTTGGTGATCTTTGCGGTTGTTATAAAATACGAAAAGTGAGAGATAATGCATCATGTTTTGACCACAGTAAGATCTCTAACTTCCGTAAATCTTATAACAATTGCATTAAGGTTTAAGTTGCAAAATCTCAATCTCTGTCATTACGTGAGGAGGATCTGGTATATAATAATATTTTAGTCTAATAATTACACTTTTTGAAATATAAATTCGAAACATTGTGTAAACTCATTTTTCAAAGCTTTAAGGTCAACGTTATGACACATAAAATCTATTCATCACTAGTTAGGATACACTTAATTTTTAATGTCTGATAAACATAAAATATTTTTTGTCGTAAAACATGTGTTATGTTGGTAAACATAGAACGTTAACTTCCATATTGAATTATATAGAAGTACAATATTTGTGCACCAAATAGTTACTTATAGTTTATAAACCAAGTTAAAATTGTAAAATCTTACTTACATACTGAACTGAAATCTTTTGTCATAGAAGTTTAACTTAAATTCTGTGAGCAAACATCTAACATACACTAATATTAGTTTTACAAAATAGCCAGGATAATATAATATATGTATTTAAAGTGTAAGACCTTAAATCGTTGGTTTATATAGTGCCATGAGTACTAGATACTGTATTATAATGCATGTGACTCGTTATAATTTCAAGAATTAATGTTACTTCCATATAAAGTTACACAAAAGAGCTACAGCATGCGTTCTAACATAATGAACATTTATGAAATGTGTACAATAAGTAAATTTTTAAACAAATCATATATATATATATTCTGAATCTTACAAATATTTAACTTTCGCATGAATATTGAAATGGGAAGATAAACATAAGTATCCTTAACTTTACAACTTTTCCGAATCCACGGATTTTGTAAAATAAACTGAAAATGAATGTATAGCATGTAGAAAAGAAAATTTAAATGTTTCATTTAGGTTTTGATATAAACAACTTTCAAGTCACATCTAATTTGTACTATAAATAATCAAACTCTAAAATTTTAATTGTTGTTAATGTACGACTTTGTATTATATTGGTGTCTCTATTCCTGGAACGAACTGTGACTTTCCCTACTGGGTTATGTGTGAGTCATATAAAGAAAGTTTCAACTTCTCGATAATCTAGTAAAGATAGAATAATTTATACTTGTGTAAGTAAATTGAAGTTATATACAAAACTCTGTAGAAGTTGTCATATCCTACTGGATGCTACATTTTTGATAAAACAGAAGATGGTAAATATTATATGTTTTACAAAAGATGGTAAATATTATATGTTTTACAGAAGATGGTAAATATTATATATTTTACAGAAGATGGTAAATATTATATATTTTACAGAAGATGGTAAATATTATATGTTTTACAGAAGATGGTAAATATTATATATTTTACAGAAGATGGTAAATATTATATGTTTTACAGAAGATGGTAAATATTATATGTTTTACAGAAGATGGTAAATATGTTTTACTTAGTTCCTAGATAGAGTTTTTCTGAAGAAATCACACACATGAATAGATTTCTTTTACGGTAAATGATTCGCTTTGACCAAACGTCTGTGGTATTAGTTTCACTGTATATAGTTGAAACAAAATGATTTCCTATAGATTTTGATAACTAAGAGGTAAAATGAGATACAACAGGACATAAAAACGACAAAAGGGCTATATAGTTCATGATAAACTGATAACAGCTTTACCACTTATGTTTCGTTTGAACACGAAAACATATATAGAGTTTGAATGCTTAAGGTTAATAGAAATAAGGGCCTTTTTTAGAAATATGTATTTGTAAGATGTGTATGTGGAGTCGAATATGTAAGCCGTAAAGTCAAACTGTACTGGGTTATAGTTAATTCGATATACATGATATGTATGTAAAGTTTCAATGTTTTAGGTTAATACAAAAAACAATGTTCTTTAGAGATTGTAAGTTAAACTAATATATGGCTATTCATATATACGTAAACAATGAAGTACGCTATACAAATAGTGAGGCTGTAATAAATGAAATATTACTTTTATATTTTGAAAATGAAAACATAGCTATATAGATCTTGATATATTGAATCCAGTCACACTGCCTATTTTTCATTTGGACATAATGTTTATTTGATTCAGACGAAATTGCCTAATGTTTGAACAGTTTACATATAAAGCAAGACGAAACAAGCCTTTCAGGACTACGTATATTGCATATTAACCATATATCTACAATAAAATGGTATGTTGTTGTTCTTTCAGCGCAAAGCTAAACAAAGTACTGTCCGTACGCTGTCCACCATGCGCAATCGAACCCCGGATTTTAGAGGGTAACAGCGTCCACCGCAAACTTTTGGGCCACTCTTATCTGATCTAATAGTGAGGTTTAAACCTTATAATACATCTACGACCCAGAAGTGCAAAGCGTGATTTTTTTTTATATTTTTTTTCTTGGTAAAGAGGCACGAACGTTGGTACCGCTGACCTATTGGTTAACTCATGGCACGAGGAAATCGTGAAGTACGCTGTAAAAATAATCAAACTCGAGGAATCAAAATATTAATTTTACTTATGGAAACAACCCTTTGTTTGTTTGTTGTTACGAACCGAACATACAATCCATTTAAGTATGGGTATACAACTTTAGTTAATGTTATTATGTGATATATATCTAGAGTTTGAATGTTAACATGGACTGCAGTTCTTTAAGTAGACTGTAAGTTAAGTACTCTATGCAAATATTCAAACTGCAATACATAAAATATAGATTTTCAATATTCAAAACCCTTTTGTTTATTATAGATATTGAGGTAAAACTATAAGTAGATTATAACGATAATATAAAAACAAATATAGTGTTAAGAACTATATAGAATTAAGTAACATATATATTTTATTTCGTAATGGTTTTATATGACATCTATATACATTCAGAGTTTGAATGTTTGGAAATAAGTCCTCGACATAAATTGTAAAATAAACTAGTATATGGAACATCATATAGTACGCTATATAAATATTACACCTGTAACATAGATAATATTCATTTTAAAGGTTCAAACGGTTTTTATTGATATCGAAGTAATCAAGGTAATCGTTTGCAAAAAATGATAAGCCAATAATTTCCACATTGAAATCTCCTGCCGAAATGTTTGTGTTTTGATTTCTATTCTGGCAAAGTTTGTTTGTTTTGATATATTCGCATACCTACTAAAGAGCTATTTGCGGTAGCCGTCAATATTTTTGATTTGATAGACTAGAGGGAAACAACGTTCACCGCCACTTTTTGCGCCACTCTTGCGCTACAAACATATAAAGT
>NW_013669173.1:8681-10650 GCF_000517525.1 Limulus polyphemus
AATATGATTGATGACGTTTTCTGGATACCCATTTTTTAGTAAAAAAAGTTTTAATTGTTTTTGAACAGATAACTAGAGCCAAAATGGACTAAAGTAACTATAAGGTTCGTTTTGCGACTTTTAGGACTAAAAGAATCCCATCGAGTGTATTGTCCTGTAAAGGTAGGTTTTCTGTATATACTGGTGAGAAAATGAAAGTCATTTTCTTTTTCAACTAAGACGTCTAGGAACGGTAAAGAGTTATGTTGTTCCTTTTCGAAAGTAAATTTGAGAGCCGAATGCAACGAGTTTAGGTCTTGTAAGAAACATTCACATTCCTGTTCAGTTTTTTAAATGGCAAATGTGTCGTTTACACAGCGGAAGTAAACAGCAGGTCTGGTAACTTTGTTGAATAGTTCTTTTTCATGGAAACCAACGAAAATATTGGCTAAGGCAGGTCCAAGAGGAGAACCCATGGTGACTCCGTCAATCTGTTGATACGTGATATCATTAAAGCTGAATTCAACGGAACCTGTCGCAGTATTAATCAGTTCAACAAACAGGTCCTTAGGTATTGGAGGACACTGAACTTCTCCACCATACAATGTATCTGCACAAATGTTGATGGTTTCTTCCAGGGGTAAATTAGTAAGCAGGCTGCTGATGTCGAAGGAGCAAAAAAAACAAAAAACGATTGTTGAGGGTCATGGCAAAGGTTCTGTATGGTTGTAGCAAAAGAAAAAGAGTATTGAATAGTGTTTTCTGAAAAGTACGTTAACATCTGTTCTAAAATTTCCGAAAACCACTTCGGTAATTCATGTTGTGCAGAGCCAATCATAGAGAAAATTGGGCGGAGTGGTACATCCTTTTTGTGCGTTTTAGGAAGGCCATAGATGCAGGGACGTTGTGAGCCTACGGGCCTAATCCGGTCATAAATATCACGTGATAAGGAACATTTCTTAACCAGTTCTAATAAGCGTTTTTGTAACTTGTTTTCAATTATTGCCGTGTTATCATTTTGCAAAACAGTGTCTAGCCTTTTGAATTTTGTTTCATCATTTAAGATGTCACATATTTTTTTAATGTAGTCAGTTGTATTCAAATGACGGTACCAGAACCTTTGTCAGGTATGACGGTACCAGAACCTTTGTCAGGTTTTGTGATAAGAATACTTTTGTTCGAGTGTAGAAATTTTATAGCCTGAAAATGTTCTCTATGCATCGGTAAGGTCGATTGGTGTGCCATAGTAAACATGTGCCAAATCACGTACTCTGGCCTTTAGTGAACTCAGTTCTTCCTCCGATACTGGTTTATGTTTAGCAAGATGAGCATACAAAACTTCAAATTCTGCGAAAATCTTCTCTCTCTGGATATTGTTAGTAGATACATAGAACTCTAGACCATGTCCAAGTACAAATTCTTCTGCTTCAGAGAGGCAGTAGTCTGAAAGATTAATAATGTGTTTTTAGAGTCACTCATCAAACCACCGAAACGTTTCTTAACCCGATGACTACCGGCTACTAACTTTCTTAGTAGACAATGCAAGTCTTGCTATATTTCATTCCAACAATAAAACTAGTGTACGAATATTTTCGAAAATTCATAAATACTTTGACAAATGTAGGTAGTTTGAGAAACATAAAGCCTATTACTTTTAATAAATTTAGTTTTTTTTTACATTATGATCTTTAATATCTTGGAAAATTACATTAGGAAATCGTATTTATAAGAAATGATTACAATATTTATATTTTCTACAGATTTGAACTTATTACTTTTAATGTTTTAGTACATTATTTTGAAATCCCCAAAAAATTGTATCCTCCATAAAATGCAAATTTTATCTATTTTTAATTTTTTTAATAATCACGTATACTTCTTATGGTTTCAAGTAATATACAGACCCGTAAGTAATATCTCTAAATAAACCTAAATAATAAATGAGTATTCTTATTTTTAACTAGGATTTCATGTTTATATATGTACATAA
>NW_013669173.1:11513-20928 GCF_000517525.1 Limulus polyphemus
ATGATTTGTCAAGTGGGAGATACAGCAATTGGAATAATTGGTACTGAAATTGACACTTTCGACTAGGATTCGCTAAAAGTTTTACAACTGAGGTTTAACACGCCTAGACGCAGTTTTATAAAGAAAACAGACTAGAAAAAGGTTTAGATACCAATCATAGATGGCAGGACCAGTGCTGAGGAGAAAGGAAATATCTTTAAAAAAATTTTGAAAAAAACATTTCTTCTTAGAGGGCGCTTATTTACAGTCTAAAACGTATTTTAGGAATTTTTTCATTAAATTCCTCTTTAAACTTCATTAAACAATACAATTTTGTACAAATAATTGAATGTTATGCTACTATTTATAAAAATAAAATCAGAAATCCATTAAAAGATAAGTTCTCTATCATTTTTTCAATTTACAAATGCACACTTGCATTGCCTACTAAGAAAGTTAGTACCTGTAGTCATCGGGTTAATAAGAATGTTATGTTACGATCGTGCTTTGGTTGTGTGTCTGGTTTTCCATCCGTTCATCAATTTTGGAATTGTAGCGGCAAAAGCGAATCATGTCGAAAAATGAAAAAAAATTCTCATTTTTGACCACAGGTTGCGATAAAGAACTTTTACTTTAGAATATTGTTGTTGGTTTTTCTCGATTTCATCATTCAAAAATGGACGTTCAATTGTTGGACTATGTCTCGCTCGGGATCTTGCAATGCGATTGCTAATAAATTTTGGTAGGACTCGTTTTACGATGCATGTCTGTAGAAATACCTTAGATAGTTTAAGAATTCTGCGCTTACCTCGAATCTTCACAAGTTGGTTCAGATCTTCAATCTGATTCTTGGTGTACCGCCTCCGAAAATACTTGAAAAGGTTTTTTTTGGTGTTCTACCACCAAAATGTGAATCAGCGATTGGCCAGCATTTACTAGTGAACCTGACTTGTGCTGACAACTACACTGATAGCAGGTTTAAAATTATTGCAAATGGTCTGTCAACTTTTCATCTCTATATTTTGGAAGCCACCTTTATTAAAACACATAAACCTGTCCTTTGCCGCCAAAAAGAATTCCTATACAGTCTACACATCCTTCAGTAGGTCTGTGACATTTCCTGATTGGCTTAAGGACATGCCATTCAGTGATTGCCTTACCGGCCTACGTTGATCTGATTCTTTTTATAAGCTGTACTATTTCCTATTGATCATTTTCCAGACGGTTCTGCTATGATTAATTTTGGCGAAAAGCTTCAGCAGATATTTCCTTTGCAACATCTCAACCAACAATTGGTCCAGTTATCAACGCTATTTCCAAGTTTTAAACAACTCGACTTTCAAGATCTACATATCTACTTGTGCTGATGTTTCCGTTTATCAACGTTATATTTTAAGGTCTGTGCAAGAACTCAGCTAACAGAAGTTTCCGCATATAAAATCTATCTTCAAGTTTTGTACACCAAAAAACTTTTCAAATAATTAAAACTAGTGTAACATAACAATTGTTATGGTTTTTTAGCGCAAAACTGCATAATGGGCTCTCTGTGCAAGGACTGAACTACGAATTTTAGCATTATAAGCCCCAAACTACCTAACGTGATAAAACGTCTTAGCGACATTCCAGATTTCACAAACCACATTATTATAAAGCAATGTATTTATTGAAGTAGTAAAAATATTTGGGTTACTTTTGTGAGCACTAGTTTAGAAGTTGATTATAATTTCTCTAAAAGCGTGTCTTTCCCAGCATAATATATTAACTTTTTTCATTAATTACCTTGTCTTTGATTGTTTCACAAATGTTATGATCATCTGTATCTTTGATATTACTTCTTTCTAATGTTTGCAGAATGTTTTTTGACAAAAATTATCATGTCATCTTTATCTTCTTTTAAAACATTGCTCATTAAACAGTATCGCATTAGACTGTATAAAATTACGTATAACCCTGAGAGCTAGAAAATGTCTTGACTACATCATTGGTATTATGATTTTCTTGCGTTGTATCATTCAGACACCACTGTCCTAGAAACTTATAAAACTGAACTTACGTACTTCTCTCTTACAACAAATATAGAATTAAATAGATTTATTGAGCTTAAAATATGATGGTTGGTGATTAACTACTTATATAACTAGAATATATAATTTCTCCGTTAAAAGCCTTCTTCCTGTAACAATTTATCTACTGAGCGTTATTCATGTTTCTACATATATTTTATTTGCTGAACATATCGTGATGTCTTTCAGTGAACAGTACGGATAACAATGCGTTTTATGGGGCTAGTAGAATCTCATAAAAATCAGTTTCAGAATTTATTCAAACCATCACGTAGTTTGGCGAACTTTTTCGTGTTTATTCGACGCTGAATTGCAGATAGGACTTAAAGTATTTCATGTTTTTCTGACAACTTGGAGAACGTTCGCATTGCAATGGATTTGGTAAATTATCCTAATGTATTATTCTTACAAAATTGGAAAGTTATTAGAATACTATTCCCATGCATGCAATCTCTTTGCTACGTGAGTACATTAAAAAATTCAATTATATTGAAAAAGCATATCTAATGCAATGTCATATACACACATTTTCTCAACCACTTTCCTTTCCTAAAATCTTAGTCTCATCAAGCACATAACTGCTTGTAATTTTAACAATACAGAATTTTCACAAAGTGCATTTTAAAAGATGTATATTGATTTTAAATAGATACTATGTTTACGTATTTTCTATGAAGTGATTTGTAAAGGAAACTGAATAAAGAAATCATAGAAAACAATAAAAATTTATGTTTCTGTTACTATTATTTTTAAGAGATTTCTAATACAATACATTTTGGCTCTGAAATTAGACGTTTCGAAATCCTCATTTCGCTTTATGAACCTAATTTAATCTATAAGAAAACATAAAATTCTTACAATATGATTCTAGAAATATACATACTTTAAACGACGACTTTTCGAGTAAAATGAGGACATTGCCCAATTTTGATTTTTTATTTTGTTTGTGAAGTCATATTCATAAGTAAAAATACTGTAAAATGTAAAATAATTTATTGTTGCGCTTATATTTTATTCGAATACATTTAACACATTGTTTTTGAAGTCAATGTCTATTAACATGGTATGTATTAAAATTAACGGAAAATATGTAAAGTACAAGACAGTATGTGAAGTAATTAAATAAAACTAATGTTGTTATGCAAGAACAACTTTGTATATAATAACTTTTTATTTTATAAAATCTCACACTTTAATAAATGAAAACATTGAATATATATATATATACATGTATATGTATAAAATTAAGCAATAAACAACTTAATATCATTCTATTATAAAATATATTATCTTCGAACTGCGTGCGCACATGATATTTGTCTATTAAATTTTATAGAATAAAGACAAAAATAACCCAATAACTGGGGTATTTTAGAAAGCACAGAATAATATAACAGCTTATGTTGTTGCTCCGACTATTCTTATTTTTTGACGATTTCATGTCTAAGGATTAAATACATTGCTGAAAAAATAAAATAGCAACCAACAGCAGAAAAATTATATATTAAACGTTATGTGATATGAAACACTGTTACCTATTCTTCTCTTGAGACATTACATCGTGAAAGAAACGAGGCAAATGGACATACGAAAAAGTTAGTCATTATATAAAAAGAAGCATTTAAACAAGCTCAAACATACATCTCATATCTTTGGGCTTTATGAAGCTAATGATTTGTGGAGGATTTCTTTGCACATTATGTAATTCACATAGAGACTGATTTTCTTTTTTTTTTACACAGGGAACTGAGAGAAACACATCAAAATGCAATTTTAAATTGAAAGTCTTCCGAATATGACTAACTAATGTTTTTATTTGCAGAATTGCTCTCCGTTGGGACAGCGGTAAATCTGTGAATTTACAACGGTAAAATCAGGGGTTCAATTCCCCTCAATGATTGTAAGTCGAGAGCTTTAACCACCAGTTCATTTCAAATCCATGTATATTATAGCGTGTACTTTTTAGGAAGCAAACTAATTTTATATACATATATTCGTTGGATTGATTTATATTAAACTTATTTTTACTGTCTTTTCTGGGATTGCAAAGTTTAATGGTTTACTTCACTGCAGAGCAAAGGCCTCCCCAATCAATTCCGCCATTTTATATTTCTTGCTATACTTGAACATTGGACTTTCATACATTTCTAAAGTTCAAAACAGTGTTAAAAGGTACGTTTAGTTAGTTATAAAATTATTCATTTATTTTGTCTGTAATTTGTACACTTGTTGTTTTTTAATTCTGGATTAGACAATATGACCGATATCAGGTTTGCATCAGTGCACGTGTTAAATTATTCGTCACAGATAATTTGAGTATATATATATATATATATATATATATATGTAAGGTTGTTTTTTTATGCATGTTACACGTTCGATTATAGCTTATTTTATACCAATTACATTCCATCGTAATATAACAACCTATTGCAATTTTGAATGTGTGGCATGAGCTTTTTATGTCAAAAAAGTTATAAGTACGGACTGTCTCAGCTACCCATTATTTAGCACTTCAAAGTGAATATTCCACATAAAATAAAAGTTGTGAAATTCTATTGGATGTTATGACAAAAGATAAAATGGTAAGGTTTGGTATTAATCGATAATTATCCTTTACAAATTAAGTAAAACTATATGATCTTACTTACATACTGAACAGAAATATTCTATCTTACAAATCCCTTAGAATTATTGTTACACGTAAAGACAGCAGTGTAAACTAGCCTTCCATTCTCAAGATGTCACAATTCCTGGAATAGGTAAAGATTTCCCCATTGCCGTGTGTGTCGTAGCTCGCGTCATTTAAAGAAAGTTTGTAGATGGTAAAGATCTAGCGTTATGCACTTCAAAGTGAATGTTCTACTGAAAATTATAGAAGCTGTGATGTTCTATCGGATGCTATGGCAAAACATAAAACTGTAAGAGTTGATATTTATTTCACTTCGTTTACATCATAGAAAATCTGAAAAGTTTGCATATGTATATGGATTTTCACCTACAATAAGTTTCATTTTTTCTTTGAAGAAACGTTTAACAAAATATCAGTGTTACTATATTTAGTTGGAGCAAAATATTTATATAGAGTTTAATAGACTGTAGATAAAAGAATGAAATCATAGCTATGTATGCCATAATAAACTGAATACTGTCGTATTACTTATTTTTCATTTGGGTATGAAAATATCTAGAGTTATCATGAAGAATAATCCTTTCAGGACCATGTATTTCTAAGATAAACTAGAGTACGTATAGTCATATATGTAAACCATAAAGTAAAAGTGTACTATATCATAGTCGGATAATATGATACATATGATATTTAGGTAGAGATTTAAAATCTTACTCATCAAGTAATATGAAACAATCCTTCTTTTAGGACAACGTAGATTGTAAATTAAATCAGAGTATGGATAATGGTGTATAGGAGAAGTATATAAAGTTTGTATGTTGTATGTTAATATGGAAAATAAGCTTCTGTGTATATTGCAAGTTAAACTAGCATATATATATATTCATCAGGGTAAACCAGAGCTATATAGGTCATGATAAATTGAATTCAGTCGAAACGTCTATTTTCTATTTGGACATACTGGATTACTTTTACTTCAGATATTTCAAGCGAAAATATCGAGTTTGACCATTTTACATATAAAGCGGCACGAAGCATTCCTTTTCGTAGATTACGTTTCATGTTAATAGGTAGAATACTGCTCTACATAAGTTTTAAGTTAGATTAATATTTGATGATGATCTCGTCCACCTCCCCTAGTTGGGTTATATAAGAATGATTTTTATTAGTTTTATTAGTTTATTCATAATGTGACAACAATAGTAATAAATGATGAAAACAATAAATTTTCATCGGAACTTTCGATTAGTTTATTTTCAGGGAAAATGAAAATATATATCTACTTTTAGTATTAATAATACAGTAGTTACCCGACCTAACCTGAGCACACAGAACACCGGCGCCTGAGGACATAACGGGCAGAGGAGATTAAAGAGTGCCGTTCAGCAGGGGTATCATTTGATTACAGGAGGCCAAGTGACATCATGATTCCACAAAGAGTCGCCAAAGGAGTGATAGTTTCAATATGTGCCAATAGATTGAAAATGTAGTGGATAAGTTCCAAAGTGCATTTTTCGTCATTTAGCTAATTATGAAAACCCTAATTTGTAAATCGTTTACTTCTAATGAAAATATGACATATGAATGTATATCTTTCAAGCCCTCAAAGTACTCATGCCAGTTTAAATTAATATACTCTTGTTTTTCTTATCAATACTAGACACAGCATTTATGTAAATGTCCTACCATTTCTTAAGATTTTAAAGAAAATATAGAATAGTTGAAAGGTAAACAACATTTCTTGCTTTTCAAGTTTGTAAACTGTTGGTTTTTACTGTCGACTAGTAAATTGAATAGAACATGACATTATGTTATCGTTGTCCAACGTCCACTTGTTTGTTACTGGGAGATCTAATGTAGATTCGAAACACAAGGAGTTACGACGTTTACTGTTACATGCTTTTAAAATACGTGGATTTAAAGACAGCTTTATATGCCAAAAATGAGAATTATACTTTAGAAACATCTAGGAAGATATAGTAAGAATAAAAACACTGTTGTAAGGTACTGTTCTGGTTTTCACCTTCACAAAGACGATGGTTTTAATAAACGACAAAGAAAAAGTTGAGTCTTATGCTAAGTTGATTAAATAACTGTACCTTTTCATACATAATTCAAATATTCCCAACATAACTACGTGCGTTCACTTTGTTCACTATTCTTTTTTGCGTGCAGTTGTGTTACAAATGAATAATTTTATGAATATTTCTATAGTTACAGAAACGTAAGTGAGTACCGCAAGAGGAAAAAGTTTTCAAATGAAGCGGAAAATTTGAAGTTAGAAAATACTTTATTGTGGTACTTCAACTTACACTAAATCTCTATGAAGTCTGTGAAGCAGAGATTTTAAAACACGAAATAACTAAGTAAATAAAAACAAAAGATAAGTAAAGTTTTATTTTTGAACTGATGAAGAAGATGCGAGTCTGTATTGATAACATTGGATGTTTTGCATTAATTCAGGAAAATTTAGAAAAACAAAATTATAATTCCAATCCCAGCTATCGTATGTCTTATATGCTCTTAAAGCGATAGGTTCAAGCGTGTATGTGTATACAGTTTAAGAACTAATATATTCGAGATGCGTGTGGATGTATAGAATGTAGAGAACCTACATGCTTTTAAAGCGTGTATGTGTATACAGTTTAAGAACTAATATATTCAAGATGCGTGTGGATGTATAGAATGTAGAGAACCTACATGCTTTTAAAGCGTGTATGTGTATACAGTTTAAGAACTAATACATTCTAGATGCGTGTGGATGTATACAAGGTAAAAACTCATATGCTCTTCAAGCGATAGGTTCAAGCGTGTATATGTATACAGTTTAAGAACTAATATATTCTAATGGCGTGTAGATGTATAGAATGTAAGAACCTACATGCTTTTAAAGCTGTATGTGTATACAGTTTAAGAACTAATATATTCTAATGGCGTGTAGATGTATAGAATGTAAGAACCTACATGCTTTTAAAGCTGTATGTGTATACAGTTTAAGAACTAATATATTCTAATGGCGTGTAGATGCATACAATGTAAGAATCTATACGCTCTTCATACGGTTAGTTTTATACAAATTTTAAACTGTATAAATCTACACGCCTGAAGAGTATGTTGGTTCTTTTAACTTTAAATATCTTTTTTTATCTTCACATATTATCTTGTTAGTTTTGAAATTATTTTTTAAGTGTAAATGCTTCCCAGTCGGAGAGGGTAAGTTTACGGGTTTGCACCGTTAACTTTGGAGGTTCTATTCCCTGTGGTGGACTAAGCGCAGATAAACTGTTCTGTAACTTTAAGTTAAAACAAACAAACTTCGGCAGTAAGTATGTGTTTATAATGAAATATATCCAGAACATTAAATAAATTTGATGCAGTTTTAACAATACAGTTTAATATTACCAAACGTTACTTATGAGTTTGAAACTACACCACGAGATTTTAAAAATATTGTCCTAATCTTTATACAGTTTCGAGTATACGATTAGTCTTCCCATACTTTAATTTTAAATCAATATCTTTAAGAAATGATTTATTTATACCGCAAGTTTGTAAAGAAAAGTCCCTAATAATTTTAATATGATCAAATGAGATTTAAAAGCAATTTATTAGGTCATCAAGAATTTATTTTTAGATGAAAAAAACCTGAACAACTTATATATCAAAACATTTATTAAATGAAGTAGTCTCCATTCTTATCGATGATGCTTTTCCATCTTACAATCAGGTTGTTAATGCCCTGATTAAAGAAATCACGTGGCTTTGAAGTGAAAGCATGTCGATGTCCTCTTTAGCACCTTCCACATTTGCATACGTTTGCCCATTAAAATGGTGTTGCAACGAACGAAAAAGATGGCAGTCTGATGGTTCCATATCTGAAGAATATGGTGAGTGGAGGAGAACTTCCCAATTCAACTCCATAATCTTTGGTTACGTCAAACGTGCCACATGTGGACGCACATTGTCGTGAAGAAAAAGAACACATTTCCGATTGACGAGTGAAGGACGTTTCCGTTGAAGGGATTTGTTTAAATGTTCCAATTGCTGACTATAGATTTCTGCGTTGACAGTTCACTGTGGATTGACGAGTTCGAAATGAATTACTTCTTTGATGTCCCACCAAATGAAACGCATCACTTTCTGCGGATGAAGTCCAGGTTTAGGGGTCAGAAGTTGATTTTGTCTAGGAGCCATTGTTTTTGGCGTTCAATATTCGCATAGAAAATCCATTTTTCATCACCGGTAATAATTCTATCCAAAAATGTACGCGCCAGAAGAGGCGAAGCAACGTTCACACATTGGAAACGATGATCATCGGAGAGTTCGCGAGGCACGCAAACACCCTCTTTGTGGAGTTTTCCCATATACCTTAGATGTTTACGTATTGTTTCATCAGATACGTGCAGTTTCAGGGCCATTTCACGAGTGTGCTGCCTTGGGTTAGATTCAACAAGCGTCTTCAGAGCATCAATGTCAATTCCAACATGTCGGCCCTTGCCATCACAGTTTTTAAGGCTAAAGTCACCTGAACGAAATTTGCTGAACCTTCGTTGACACTTACAAACGTTAAAAACATTTCCATAAACTTCTTTGATATACTTTGTGGCTACAGAGGCGTTGTTTCCCTTCTTGTATTAAAACAGCATAACATGTGTGTCTCGTCGTATGCCATCACTATAAGGAATTTATAGTATACTGAGCTTTACTCATTATATAGGCTACACCAACGTGACGTTTAGGC
>NW_013669173.1:21913-24943 GCF_000517525.1 Limulus polyphemus
CTTTCGTTAGAATCTATATTGTTCAAATCTTCTTTTTTTTTCTCAGTTGGTCACAAAATTTATTTTATCTGTTACGTATTAGAATTTCAGATAGCCTGAAATTGAGTTAAATGATACTTTAAATTTAGCTTTGACCTTCGTTAGTCACCAGTCACACACGCCGAGTTTTCCACCGTTGAATTTAGGTACTGTTTTCTTAAAAGTACTAATGTCCGATGAGAATCCCCTGAAGTTAAATGATTTGTAATGTTCTAACTTTGTAACTGCTCCTGGTCAAATATCTGAAGTTTTCCGATTAACAAGCGTTATAACAATCACAATTATAGCTTCCGAAGTTTAAAGCGCACTGACTATAGCAAACTAATAAAAAATACTACTTTCTTTTGGCGCAACGCGTTGGTTATATTTATAGGCGTTTGTAGAATTTCTCGAAATTTCAGTTTCACGTAACAATACTGATGCTAACACAAGCGTTTACATACACACGTATATATTGTTGATTCTTACTCTCGAGAATCTTCTACAACTTTGGATAATAGGCGGGAGTTTCGCAATACATATTTAAAAGTATAAGCTATATATGCTTCAAAATATAAATGTAATCGAAAGAAACGTCGATATTAAAATAAATATATAATAACAAATCAGTTACTTATCTAATGTGAGTTCAACGTTTTCTGTAATACATATGGGTTTGAAGTTTTGAAACTCACTTATAAAAATCATATAATACATTATATTAAAAATAAAAATAGTAGATGGAAAAAATGTGCCCCACAATAAAAAATCGCAGTGTATTTGACTAGAATCCTTAAAATTCACAAATAGGTCGTACCAATACTAACCAATTTCATAGGATCGACACCACAACCTTCTTTACGTGTTTTTTTTTTATTTTTCATTCCTTAATTACATTTCCGCATAAAATACCTTTGCAGATTTTATATTTCAATGTGGATGTATACTTGAACAGGAAAAGACTGGCATAACACATACAAAAAGTTATGAAGTAGATTATAGGAAAGCGCTCATGATTATTGTAATAAACAGTAAAGGCGATGTTAATAAGAAGATAATTTTAACATTAATAAAGTGAGTGACTCCTACTGACTACTTAAGTAAGAACTACTGAACAAATAGAACCAGAATTTCCAATCGTAAAATTTTACTCTATTGTAAACTGGTCATAAAAGTAGTATTCTAAAGTTAACTAAAGGAAAGGTATAACGATGGAAGCTGAGATTCTATTCAAACACCAAGCTTTCGGTAGGCAAAGTGGAGAAGCCAGTAATGTAAGGATTTTATTATCCATGTAAAGTTGAGACGGATTAGTCTGCTATGTGATTATTATCCGATCAAGCGATATTTTCACTTCCATCCCTATCTTGTTTCCTTCCGTTTTTCAAGTTCAGTAGCCAGTCCTACATAGCTTTTTATTCAGCGATTTTTTTTCCTTATAGCTGTTTGTTTACGTTTTTATACGTACATGGGTTACTGGGTTATTATAAAGGCTTTAAAAGTTTTGCATAGAATAATAAAAAAATAGTTATTCATAGATCGTGAAGACTGTTTGCTCTATCAAATGGTGATAAAGTTATAGTTACTCCTAGAACTAGGTAGGCGCTAGGTCTGTTTAAGTAAGATTATGATGAACGAAAATAAGAAATTTCGGTTTTTGGCTGTTCGCCGGTTTTTGACTTTGGGACGCTCTGGATAGCTGAAAAGCGGCATATACCCTGGAGGTAGAACGACTATACCAGGTAACACTTCACGTCTTGCTTATGATAACCTGTAGGGAAGAAAATCCAGATGACTTTTATATTACTTTAATATGAGTGTCGTGACATCCCTACATAAAGAGTGCTAGTGCACTCTCCGATACATATTTCTAGGTATATAAGTAGTAGAACGATTCAGATTACGGCAGAGATCGGAACGCAAATAGAAGCTAGTCTTCTTCAATGTACATAATCAGTTAAACATCGTGAGCCTTTAAGTTTCCAAGTGGTCAGATTTTCAAGTATTTTGAAAACATTTCAAAATAGTTTTTTAACAACTTTATGCTTGTTAATCTTTATTTGTTTATTTATTGATGGAAATCGATATTATTTGCTTGTTTGTTTTGTTTGTAATTAAACACAAAACTACACAATAAACCCGAAACCCGGATTCTATCGCTGTGCCACTGGGAGGCGACGGAAATCGACACTAACAATTATATCAAGATCTGGTAACTTCGAATCTTCTTCACTTTTCGAAGTTAATGAAGTAAAATCTACTAGTCTATTACTAAACGCTGTGAAGGTAAAGCTTCAGTGCACATACATTTTAAACTTGACATCGACACGTTTTATTTGTATTAGAGAATACCTCGCTCTTTCCGGGAATAGCATAATTAGTATATTGGCAATCATTACAACTGTACATTTTGGAAATGATGAAAGCGTTAAATTATCGAGATGTTTTATGAAAAGTCGTAATGTAGATGGGGAGTATTCGCTTTGCATCTTATAAAGAAAACATTTTTTATTTTATCAATACTATTTTACTTACAATGAAATAAGATTTTATTTTATATAATAAGTAGATTAAATATATTGCATTTTAAAAGAGAATTTGGATTAAAAGATTGCCAAGTGCTAAACATAAAGACCTAAAAAAAGGAAGATTGTCATATAAAATAATTTTAATCAGTATAAAGATATTCTCGAGTAACTAGGTGACCTTCAACTTCAGGTGAAATAAACCTTTATTTCCCAGCGTTTCGGTTATACACCTTTATTAAAGAGCTGTGTTACAAAAATACAGTGCAGAAATATCTGTGTGTGTCCTTGTACTGGTAAAGACGTACAACCGAAATGTAGGTTTATATCATCTGAAGTCAAGGGTCGTCATGCATGTCAAAAATACTCCAGTCACTACAACAGTTAAAACTAGAGAAGTAGTCGCGAAACTGGAAGATGGTGAAGAGATTTCACAATATGGAATGTTTGAAATATATATATATAGCCAACCTCTTTCGAAAGGTAT
>NW_013669173.1:25943-32633 GCF_000517525.1 Limulus polyphemus
AGCTAAGTCTTATTTAATATCATGCAATTGTAAAGCTGTTCTAAACGAACAAAGTCTACAAAAAACTGTATTTACGTAGAAATTTGAAGAATGTGCCACACTGATGTCACTAATATATTCACATATATTATTCAGTAAGACAAGCTGTTTAACATATTGAAAAATGTCAGGGAATTCTACCTCTCATCAGTAACGCTTAATAAACGTGAGTCAAAAGAATAAGATTAGGTTTCATATAGTGGTGGAGTGTATATTATAAGTATGTATATTACTCACATAGTAGTTCTGTAGTTGTATAGGGATTTCAAGAACATGTAGTAATGACGCTACTAATGTCTTGCTGTGAATTACTTATTTTCTCTATTTCGTTTGAGTGAAATTAAAATATTTAAGTTATTATTAGATAATGTGCTGAGAATTGTATTTTCAATGACTGCCAGCTTCCATCAAATCAGATGGAATAGAGCGATTACCATCCAACATTATACTTGTGAAAAATTTACTTGGCGTACCTTTTAATTATAGAAATACCTTTATAAAGGTATAAAGAGTATAAAGGTGAAAGCATATATAAATACTACACTAGCATATCTAATTAATATATAAATACGTCTTCACTCAAATGGCAATATTCAAGGCAGTGCTCACCAAGTACAAATCATCAGTAAGTTATTTTGTATTGGTATAAATATATGCGTTTTTAAAAAGGTGTTACATGAATAAAAACGTTTTACAGTAGTGACCATAACTAGGTTGAAATAGAGTGTACGTATTACAAGCCATTTCAGATATTAGATTAAAACTCACTATCACGATATTAACCTTCATACAACTATGAACCATCTATGTACACCATAGTCTGGACTGAGACAACTTAGAATAAAATGTTCACATTCTTATAGGACATATTCTTTATAGTGAGTTTGAATAAAATAGATGTGATATATGTAACTTAAAATTTGAAATATATACATAAAATACTATTTGATTTCAAGGTTCTCTAAAGAAATAAGGTTTAGATTTTAAGAGAATTCAGCATTCCAAAGCAGGAGCCTTTGCTATTTTTTCTTCTCATCCCATTAAATAAATAGAATATACGAGTTAATTTATATGAAATTATATATTATTCAGAAACTGAAATATACTCTATCTGCATATTATATATTTCTGAATTGAGTTTGATAAAAAATAGTATAAAGCCAAAATTAACAGTTTGTATTAGCCTAAAAATATTTTGGAAGCACGTTGGTTCAAAATCTAATGTAACCTTGGTAACATGAGATTGATTGAATCGTAAGTTACAGACAATTATTTTTTTTATTTTTTTTGCTTTCTAACAGATTTGGCTGCGTTGCTATTGATCGAAGTGCAATTACCTGAGTTACTAAGGCAGGAAATACCCAGATACCTTCGTTGCAATGCTAAGTCTTGTCAGTGAGATGTTACTCATTGCAAAAATTTTATTAACTGAAAGTTGTTGTTTTTATCTTATTTCAGATGATAAGTCGTTTGTCCGAGGAACGGGTTCTAGATAATATTGGATTTAGTAATCGTTTTTTTAAATTTCGCCCAAAGATAAACACGAGGGTTACTTGCGCCAGCCATCCCTAATTTAGCAGTGTAAGACTAAGGGGAAGGCAGCTAGTCATCACCACCCACCGCCAACTCTTGGGCTACTCTTTACCGACGAATAGTGGGATTGACCGTCACATTATAACGCCCCCACGGCTAAAAGGTTGAACATGTTAGGTGGGGAGAGGATTCGAACCCGCGACCCTCAGATTTTGAGTCGAGCACCCTAAACGCTTGGCCATGCCGAGCTGTAGTAAACGGGAGAATTTTTATTTTGTTTTTATTGCGTTTTAAATGATAAGTTGTTTGTCCGAGGTATGGGTTCTTGATAATATTGTATTTAGCAATCGGGAGAATTTCTATTTTGTTTTTATTACGTTTTAAATGATAATTTGTTTGCCTGAGATGATGCTAATAAATATCTATTCGCTGGTCGGGAGCGTATCTTGTTTGTTTTTATCTTGGCTGAAAGGCTGACCCATGTTATTCACTGGCTGGGAATATTTTTATCTCAATTCGAAGGCTAAATCATTCGATTGAGATGCTTCTAATGTAAACGTAATTCACCTAAAGAAATATTTTATTCTATATTAGTATAAAGACCAGGTCGTTTGCTCTGATACTGTTTATCATAGTGTAATATACGGTCATGATGATTTTAATCTAAAAGTTAAGATTTACCATGAAAAAAAATGCAACATCCAAAATCGACTTAGAAAAAAGAAATAACTGAATTATTGCCTTCAACATGTATTAATTAGGATTACAACAATACATGATATAAATTATAAGTTAGAAATCATTATAAGGAAAGTCTCCCGGTGGCTCAGCTTCAGGTTGAATCCCCGCAATGGACATGGCACAGATAGACCATAGTGCAGCTTTGTGCTAAAAACAAACAAACATAATTAGGAAGTGGCGTAGAACCATTAATTAAATAATAAAAGTCATTACAAATTTTCGTTTCACAAGTGATATATCTGAGTTTCATATTTTTTCCCCCTTTTGGAACGTAAATGTCTACTTTACTAAGAGTAAAATCATTTCAGGTGTTCTAAACGTTTATTAGCTTTATCCTTAACGTTCGTTTCTAATGGTCGTACTGGGATTTATCAACTATCATATGAAGAGTCAGACGCCATTCTCTCAGATAGGTCTCTCATTAATGATAATAATCACTGATATTTCTGTTCAAATGTGTCAAATGTGTTCCAACAACCTATAAGGAGTAGGCAAGACGACTTCATCTAAGATAATGTTAGAACTTGCTAAAAAGGAGAAAAATAAAACAAAATAATTTAGCTGAAAAATTATTAAAAGTTAAAACGAATAATATTTAGGAGAACACGATTAATTCTAGAAAGTGGTGTTTGATCTATATACAGTTTGAATGTCGAACACAGAGGAAATAATAATTACAGAGATATCAGAGCGAATATTAATGCTTAATTGTTCAAATGTTATGAAATCAGATCAAAATAGTTTTAAAATAATGAGTTTTGCAAGGTTGGAGTTTCTCGAGGTTCAGTTCTTAGCCCCTTTTCTTTATTACTTATATGAACGATTTACTCACGGTATGTCCAAGTGGCACTTGTTATATGTACATCGATGATACGACTCATATTATTGAGTCATATGATCTTCGGGATTGTTTTAGAATTGGGAACAAGTTATTGATGTCTATTAAAGCTTGGCTTATTGACAACCGCCTGGCTTTAAATATTAATAAATCACAATGTATGATTATATCTAAATAACCGATAAATGAGGATTTGATTTTTAATGGTGCGACACAGCTCAAAGTTGATTCACAAAAGATTCTTGGAATGATTATTCAAAGAAACAAAATGGGATGAACACATTTTAGTGGTTTCAAATAAACTCACAATAACTATTTATATCATGAAGAAGTCTAATAAAATTGTTCCTGAACGGGTGATTTATCAGATTTGTTATTTCATCTTTTATAGTCAAATGACTTATTGGTAAAGTGTCTGGGGTATTAGTATTTATGGCTCATACTGGGGCTTCCTTACCGTTCAACAAATTAAAGGAATGTGGTCCTTTCACTAGTTACCAGGCCTGTATCCACCGAATCATCCGTGTTGCTAAAGATATTAGTACTTTTAATTCTGGGGTATTAATATTTGTGTCTCATACTGGGGCTTCCTTACCATTCAACAAATTAAAGGAATGTGGTCCTTTCACTAGTTACCAGGCCTGTATCCACCGAATCATCCGTGTTGCTAAAGATATCAGTACTTTTAATTCTGGGGTATTAATATTTGTGGCTCATACTTAAAAGTCATTACAAAACACAAGAGGACAATCTACATTTACCACAGAAATATGTCCTATGACGATGTTAATAGAAAAGTGTGATAGAACTAAGATATATAGCTAACTGTAAAATGAGACGATATAAATGTTTTAGGGATCATCAGCGACTTCGGACTGTTAACAAGGAAAACTCTAATATGATACGTATAAATATTCTAGTAACATCTGAGCAGCGTTGATACCCACAGTAGATCATCGTAATGGACGAGGTTTGGCATAGACTGAGACTTAGTACGATAGATGTTTTTCGGAGACTCATAAGACCACCTAGCCATTTCCAGAACATCCACCAACTCATGGTAGTCACGTGCCTCTATGCAGACATTTCAACATTATCAGAAGATTCATTTCATCCTGCGAATCGTTAGTTTTCAAGCGGTTGTGTACAGAAATGCCGTGCGATTACACTTGTTGTGCTACCCTGGAAACTGTTTGTTGAATTTCGCACAAAGTTACTTCTGAGCTTTCATCCCTAATTTAGAAGCGATAACCTAGAGGGAAGGTAGCCAGTCAACACCACCTAATGCCAACTATTGGGATACACTTATCGCATAATGAAGTTTACCTCACATTATAACACCACCACGACTGAAAGGGCGACCATGTTCGGTGATGGAATTCGAACCTGCGACTACAGATTGCAAGTCGAGCGTCCTAGCTACCAGGTCATGCCAGACCGCGCTAGAAATAGATAAGTGGCCTTATAAATCTCAAAAACATCCATTTTATTAGGTTTCTGTCAACACCAAAACTTATTCAATTCAGATGAACTGCTGTGGGTGTAAACTCGGTCCAATGTTGACTGAACTGCCTACGCTTACCATGACAGAATATTTCTTATACCCACGATCCAACATTTTCCAATGATCCCCGAAACATTTTTGATATATTTCAATTCTAATGTTCAGGTACTATTCTTCAACTTAATATACTTCGTCATTACCAGTTTCATAGAAATGGGGCTTTACTAATACAGTATGATGCGTATTACAGTTTTTTATAACATTTTTGATATCTTTCAGTTTTAATGTTCAGGTACTATTAGTTCTGTATAGCTTTTTCCATTTTACTGTCCTTTGCATTTTATATGTCAATGGCAGCTTGTAGGTAGTCTTTTATGATACATTATTGTTAAATGAACAGTTTATACCAGTCAGAACAATGTCTAGAAGGTTATGACTCCTAAAGGCTGAATTGTAATTTAAATGTTATCATATAATATTATTTCTGCTAAAAATGAGGTATAAATAATAAAACCATATCATAAGAAATGTCTAAAAGTCAGTATAGTAGGTGCTGATAAATACACGTATCGTAAATATAACTAATTGTACACTTCCACGATAATTATTTATGCACACTTTGGTCACCTTTTCTATTTACACGATTCATCTACAAATGTTGAATGTACCGTAATAATTATTGTAACTGTATTAAAAAGTTAAATTATTAACTTTGAAATTAAAAAGTGGTTTCCGCTCAGTGGCAGTAGAAAACTACTTGTATTACCTAAACATACGATATAGTATTGAAGTAAATTAGTTATTTTTTATCCTTATAAGAAAATTATGCCAATACCTCTTCTATCATTAACATGTAATGTACGTGTAGTACCTGGTATCATGAACCCACCTTTCTATGCCTATCTGTATTTTTTTTATAAATTAGGTGTAACTTAAAGCCGTCGATAATGTAGAAAAAAGAAGTATGTGATCTCACGCCTGCTACACAGTTGCTGTAAAAAAAACCCTGCCAGACAGGAAGAAAAGCTGGTATTTTTGTATCGCAGCTAACCGTATTCTTGGAAATCAATCCTCATATCATGTAGAACTTTTGCCATGCAAGATGGCGTAAATGATTGGCTTCTCTTCTTCTTTCATATTTGCTTTGATGCTTAAACATACTAGTTTTATTGAAGAAAAAGTCTGAATCCAGAATAAGAGTAGAAAGATTGTGTCTGAGAGTGTTTGTTCTTCCATGTGTAACTTCAGAAGCCCATAACTGGCTAGAATAGTTATACTTTATTTTACTTCAACTTAATATACATCATTACCAGCTTCATAGAAACGGAGCTTTACTAAAACAGTGTGTTACGTATTACAATTTCAAATAGCCTAAAAACTAAATCAAATTGTAATTTAGATTTAGTAGATAAATAAATCCCGATATATCTACAATTTATGATTTTATAGTAAAAGCAGATATATAGACAGTTTATGATATTTGCCAACAAGATTGATACACACAGTTTCCTTTTTTAATACAAATATATTTTAATATATAAACAATAATACAACTTACAATAACAATTATTACAAATAGTTATTACAAACAATGATTTATATATAAAAGTTTTAAAAAGTTACAAGCAACATAGTTTTCTATCTAGTCTGGAACTTCCTTGATATCTTATCGAGGGTTCACGATAAGTGAGTTAATTTCGAGTTGACAAAGATACAATTGACTTAATAGGGAGCTAGCTAGCTCTGTGGGCCTCGCTGATCACACACCGATTACAGGTCAAGCTTGAGTTTTTTACCAGTGAAGTTATATAATGTTTTCATAAAAGTACAAATGTCCGATGTGAATCCATGGAAGTTTTCCGATTGATAAGCGTTAATCACAATTATAGCTTCCGAGGTTTATAGTATATCAACTATAGCAAACCAATAATATATACTGTTTTTAGGTGCGTCGCATTGGTTATATTTATAGGCGTGTGGAGAGTTTAACGATAATTCAGATTATATAACAATACAAAGCTACACTAGCGTTTAC
>NW_013669173.1:33276-51708 GCF_000517525.1 Limulus polyphemus
GGTTTCTTTGTTTTTCTTAAAATAAAGTTATTTTTTATTGCTATACATATTAAAATCTGTCTTGCTGTTTACAAGAATTATCCTAAATAGTCTATCTTTTAGTCTTTTCACAAACATTATAATTGCAGAAGAATCAGATCTTTCCCTCGCTTGTTAAAGTACTTTTGGTGTGATATATTATTTTAATATACCTAGATTTGATGTGTGTATTACAGGTGACAATAGTAAGTAGTTCTGTATCTTCATTGCCCGTTATCTAGGATGTGATGCAACATCAGACAGTTTAAATTCTATTTTAGATCTGAATATAAGGACAACTTGTTCAGAATTAGAATACTCAATATTTTGAATGTACATTTTCTGAAAATTATAATAACTTTGAGGCTAAGGTATACTTAATCCGGGAAGCGTATAAAATAATCTTATAAGAATGCTTTTCCATGAGTTATGGTAAATAAATACTTAGCGTGCGTTATAACGCTATTCCATCAGTACATTGTTTGATATTTTTCAACATTTTATATTGAATACCAGATAGTTTAGAAACACACTAGATAGAAAACGTCTTTCTCCTGACGTCTCTTCCACAAATGGGAAACTTAACTCTGTGGTCAATCTGATATCCGTGATATAAACGTATCAAACATAGTTACAGGCAGTTTGAGGAAGACTTAAATCAAGAATCATCATAATAATTAGCAAAGACACCATAACGTGTAAAGTAATTTAAAATACGGTTTAAATCCACACCAACGGAATAATACCAAATTTATTTGGTATCCATATAAATTTAATATTTTCTATTAATGCAGATTTAAACTTTATTGCAAGAATTATTATTTACAATTTAAATTGGTCAAATATACATCAGTTTCTGCAGTATCTATGTGACTTGTTGGCACAACTGACTAAACGAATTATATTTCTCTTGTTACAATACAAGTTGTGAAAGTCAGATTAAAAATCACTATTACAACTGTTGGTTACCACAGTTGTATCCAGAGATTTAAATAATTGTCTCCTTTTAGTCAAAGCCCACACAGGCGGGTTCAATTACTTTAGAACACCCTTTGACAAGACAAATTATTCTTTCTTATCCCTGTTGTCACAATACAAGCTGTGATATTTTCACTTTAGAAATCGCCCATTATGGTTAAACTGACAATCACTTCACTTTTGCTTTAACTAACTTACTTTCACTAACTAACTTCCGTATCTGCACGTATTTATAACACATGACAGAAAAATCTAGAAATATCTAGCCCCCTAGTAACAACAATATTACATATAACGGTAAAAAACTTCGAAGCTTCGAATAAGATGATGTCAACAATATTACAAAAGCCTAGTACAACAATTGAACTACATACACAACGTACGACTCGTACAACTTACATAACAAAACTTATCATAACTATGGCTATTAAACTAATTAACTTTTAACACTCTTGTTATGGAAACTAGATAATCATTAAATATTAAATCACCAAATAAAGTAAATAATATCCCTTAAACTGGACAGCCTTGTATATATAACACCCACAATATCCAAATTGCAGTAAGGGACGAAAACCACGAACATTTGAATTCCCAGTCTCACACCTTAACCACTACACTAATTCTAGTCTGATATAAATGATATTGACTGTGTTGATACGAGTATGTATTACTCTATTTATTCGAAGCATAAATTACTAAAGTAAAACTGGAGAATATCAATTTATGTGAGAAAGATGAAATAATTTCTATGAAAACATATTTAACAGAAAATATTTTTTTTTCAGTGAAAATCTCTTTATTCACGTCGACGTTTCTTTTTGCGGTTTGTTCTGGAGTTGAACAACTTAATGAAATCAGTACAGAGTTAACTTTCTGAAGAGGACGACGCAAGACGAAATGTCGAACTGGTTAAAATTATTCTCTTTTAAAATGATGTCTTTTTTTTGTATTAACCGTGTTATAAGACCTTAATTTTACCAAATATTCAAATATAGATAAAATATAAGAAGGCTGACTAATCTCTAATATAATTGTATTACTCTAATCAAATATGAAATTATCAAAGGAGAATATTCATTCGTATTCTTAAGTTTTATTCTAAATCACCACTACAATTCCACCAAGCTCTCGTGCATCTTAAGTTATTAAATTTACAAAGACATCCAACTTTTTCTGTCTATCAGTTCACTTATATATTTATTTGACATATAGGTTACATTGAGTTTACTTACTTATAGCAAAAGAAAATCATGATCTGTCATAGTCTGTGAAATATTTGAAATGTCAAAACTTTCTGCCTTTAGCGTTGAACTTGAAATTTGGAAAGGATCATGCCAATAAATCTTAAGGTATTCGTATCCGTTTATATACCCAAAGCGTTAGACAGAACATCAAGATTATTCGAAATGACACTCGTACAGTGCAGCAATCTTTATCCATTTGAATCATCTAAAATACGTTTTAGATTTTAGAAGATATTGCTACTTTGTAAGATTGATTTTTATACGTAAAAAAGAGAATATTACTTAACCTTTTTTCTATTTAAAACTGATAATTTAATGTAACTAACGTCCGCTACTGGTGTTACTGGGTTAAAAGAGGTTATAATGAATAATATTAAAAGGAATTAATTCGGTTTAGTTTTTTTAATAGAAATCGAATTATTCAGTTATTAATAGTGTATTATTTAAGCCGTTATATCCGAACTATAAGTTGTATTTTAGAAGCATATAGTAATATCTAACAGAGGATTATGAATAAATGGGAAAATATGTGTAAGATTTAAAGTAAATAAAGAATATAGTATTTTTCAGTCATATATCATAAATTGACAAATACTTTTTGTTTGTTCACGTAACGAACTTAATGTTTAGATCCTTAAATATTATTTATTTTACATTTTTATAAGACGCAATGCCTAACTTTAAGATTGTGTTAAAAATCTTGTCTTACATAAAATATCGATCTTTTTGTCAAATGTTAAGAGAGTGGAAAACGTATACGTTCTATTACACGTTGTTTCTTTGCTATATCATCATGTTTTGATAATTAGTCAAGCAATGCGGATTAAACATTCTTGCTTCTAAAATAAAACTGGGAAAATAATATAATCTGATTGAATAATATTTTACATGGAAATTTATCCTAATAAAAACAATGAGAATTGAAATATTTTTGCTATGTAATACCAATGATAAGTAATGAAAAGTTAATTATCCTCACAAACTCTGTGGGAAATCAAAGTCTTGTAACTGGTATCTTAACAACAAACTAAGTAAAAATTGTGTTCATTTTAGTTTACAGCTAGTGTGCAAATAACCACTGCATGTCAGTAAAAACAGTAATCAGGTACGTAAAGAAAAATAAGGACATGTTTTCGACATAATTTTCATGTGAGAATAATTTATGCTAACTTAACAAAACACATTTCTATGCAGTCAAGCATGGATTCATACTTATACAAATTCATCAAAGCTGCATCGACTTAGTACAGCAAGTAAATAAGCTGGACGTAAAGCAGAGTAACTAACACCTAGAGTTGTGTGAAACAATGATTTCTTACTTATTAATACACTTATCTAAATTAATGTTCGATTTGTTGCCTGCTATTGACCTTTTATTAATAAAATAACAGTAAATAGTTATAGTATGTTGTAATAATATTTAGGAAAATTATACAATTACGTACCACAAAATGAAACTAAAAATACTACAAGGAAAAGGGAACAACAAAAAACTGAATACTTGTAAGGCACCTTAAGCGATACGTGTACTAAGTGGCCAAGTCAAAGACTCCTAAGATTCAGACATAGCCATCGCTGATTTAGAACTACTGACCAGAGGAAAGATAACCAATTAGCACGTCCCAGCTATTCTTAACCGAATAGTGGGATTGGCTGTCACAGTTATAATATACCCACAGCTAAAACTGGAAAGCGCCCTCGATAATAAATCGCCGCACAAACTTCAGACCTTCGAATCAGTGACGAGACACGATAACCACTAAGTCACACCTGGGTACATAATATTTCCTTAATATATTGAATAATATTTGAAAATTTATCTTGCGCATTGTATGTTTATTAATCCACGGTTTACTTAATATCTATAAAACTACATTCTAAATAAACAAATTAATAAAACTGTAAATTTTTTGTTTTCACTAACGAAATAAATGTTCAAAATATGCGAATACTGAAATAGAGTTACGTGTAAACAATAAACTGGTTTACATATTCGTGAGTTTTATGTTCATGTTACAATGGATCATAATCCAAGCTTTTAAGTTCATGGTAGTTTTGTTTAAGATATTTTTTCTTTCAATTTAACAGTTAGTATCAGTTTAAAGTGATACTTGAGTATCATAACTGAAGAGTGTACACATTAATATTCTTCAAATATTTCACATTAACTGTATTTTATTAATTCATATATAGCTATCTTTTCTTATAAAAATAGAACCGTTTTATAAGTAAATCTGTTATGAGTTTTACCTAATTGTTTCATTTGAAATAACAATATAATACGTAATACAAAAACTTCAACGTTATCAAATATATATATATTTCAACTGACACAAGTTTATAACATATTAGTTAAGTTAGTTACTAGTAAAACCACTAACTGAATAACCTTAATGTGTTGTTGCCACACTAGCAGAAGGTTAAACGTATTTCTAAGCATACAAATAACAATTCACGAGAGTTTAGACCAAATTGAAATTGATTTATTAGGTCAATAGGTGTCATATTGGTTCTATTATATATTACTAAATATGAATGTTGAAATGGTGCTATGGAGTAATCTTAAGGTGTCATCACCATCAAAGAATCCAAAGAATAAGTCACCAGTGTTTGAATCAAAAATAATTTGGTCTAACAGGTCAACTGGTATTATATTGGTACCATTTTAACAAAAATAAAAGGATGGATGTCAAACTAATGCTATGGCCTAACCTTCAGGTGTCGTCGCCACCCTAGGGCAGGCCAATATTATTTCTAAACGTAAAAAAATAATTTATCTTAGTGTGGAGCAAATTAAAATTGATGTACTAGGTTAACTGGTGCTACGACGTGCTCCTAATATCTCATGGATACACAAAGATTCTGTTAAAAGTGATTCCACACATCTAAATGTGGAGGACCACGGCCAAGTAAACATGTTCGTGAGTGTACTACAAACAAACGTACTTTTTCGTATATTTTCACTTTCAATGTACAATCCATCTGACATACTGATAATAATTTGTTTCTCTGGAAGGTGGTGCAGTTATATTATCAAGGTTGGCTCGTTGCTCGATAACATGTTTGTCTGGAAGGTAGTGTAGTTATATAAGCAAGGTTTGGCTCGTTACTCGATAACATGTTTGTCTGGAAGGTAGTGTAGTTATATTATCAAGGTTTGGCTCGTTACTCGATAACATGTTTGTCTGGAAGGTAGTGTAGTTATATTATCAAGGTTGGCTCGTTGCTCGATAACATGTTTGTCTGGAAGGTAGTGTAGTTATATAAGCAAGGTTTGGCTCGTTACTCGATAACATGTTTCTCTGGGGACAACAGAAAGTATATGGATGATACTTTCCTTATCCTTAAAGGCATTGAATATGAGGATAGTTTATGAAAGTAGTTACGTCTGCATCTGTGTGACACACCGCTAGAAGGCGCCACACAGTTGTCGACCTCAGGAATTGGGGAGACAATGAAATCAACAGAGACGATGGCATCATAGTTACACAAATTGTCACCAGAGAGCGCGTTGCAAGACCGCCATGACAGGCGTATACAACGTCATAGTTCCATGAAGTGTCAACAGAGGGCTCGATGCTAGGCCGCCATGAAGTCATAGTTCCACGAACTGGAACCCCAATTATGATGAGATCTTCATACATATGTCAACAATGGCTAGATTTAATACAGTCACTTTATCTATAAAACATTTCACTAATTCATTAGTTTCATATTTAATTATACGTTTTACATTTCTTGACTTTTTATATGTAAGATCACTTACCATCCGGAAAAGGATGTTTATTTAATATGCAAACCAAATAATTCAACATCAAACTTACTGTTTTACTAGTTTGTCTTTATGCTATCCATGTAACTAGTTACTAAGGGTTGATTGCTAGACCACCAAGACAAACGGACATATTGTCAGAGACAATGACTTCCACGAAATGGAACAATAATCATGATGAGATCACCAAAGATGTCTCAAAATGTAATCAATGGCTAGATTTAATTATGCTCTAAAGTATCACAGTCGCCTTATGTATAAAACCACTTCACTAATTCATATGTAAACCACTTCTTATGATAATGTACAAGAAAATACACAGCCGATTTTGATATATAATATTGATTATCATTTAGTTTTTACATTTAACCATACTTTTACAATTATTGTCCTGAAAAGGACGCTAAATCTCTTATTTGAATGAGACAACTATTATAACATACATATTATCCATTATTTGGATGAGGCAGTTATTATAGTCAATAATTTACGTTACATACTTTTTGAACATACTGTTCCACTTTATAAGTATATATATATATATATAATATATGTATATATATTTATAAAGTGAAATAGTATGTATATATATATATATTATACATGTAATGCATGTTATACTGTTCTATGTATGATTTTATTTAGCTACCATTATAGGAAGTGTCTTCTTGAAGTTTAAAATTTCATAAAACTTTGAGACTGTCTAACGTTAAGACACTGTTAGGAAATATTACAAACATACAAATGATGTGGGCACTTGTGTCAAGACAGCTGTTTGTTAGGAGATATTCACGTGGTCACACATACAGTCGATGACATGTTTTGACCTTTGCTCATTAATCACATTTAAAAAAACATTATGTGTTTGTTTCTACATTTTTCAAAACTTTATGAACGTTTAAACTTAATAGTTTTGATAGAAAGTTCACAAGTTACAAAACAGTATTCTGTGATTACCTTGTATAAAACTCGCGTTTTGTCATAGTCCAATGTATTGTCCTGTAAATATAATTAACAAGCATCATATCTACTTAACAAAAATTTCGGCATCATAATTCATAAATTACTGAATTACCTTTCATACAAACTATGTTGATTTCAACTAAGTATATAATACTGTATATAGTTTATAAATGATAATGTACAATTCTTGTACTTTACAACATTGGGTGAAAAGTTCAGTTTAATTATCTCATGTTATAATTTCCATAGACTCAGAAAATATAATTAACGGATAAGAAACAATGTTGTGGTAACAACTAAAATTAATGTTGCTATTATACAACGTCAAGAAGCACCTGATTCATTTCATGCCTGTCCTATTGGGAGTGAACATTACATCACTCTATCAATGTATGATAATAATTTGAATATTCATATTCGACAGTTAAAGGACTTTGGAAAAGGAAATCTATATCCAACCAAAGAAGGTATCACTTTTTCTTCAACAGAATGGGAGGAATTTAAACAGTGGATCTCAAACATTAGTGTAGCTATACAGAGAAAAATTGAACACATTTTTTTTCTAGAATGATGGAATTGTGTAATCCATGTGGTTCGTGTTAATAATATCCACTCTATTTTGTTTATGTATCAGTTTGATTATCATGGTATTTTAAGTCTGGTAATACTTAATAGTAGGGATGGACAAGGATTCCAAATAATTCATAGGCCGAAAAACTGACCATTTAAAGTATTGGTTACGATATATTATGCACATATATACTAATAATACATTAAAAATTTTGCTAACATTTCTAGTATAACAATTCAAAAATGTCCAAAAGAGCAACGTTTTCATCTACTACCTACCTACCTGATCATGTCAGCAGGGCTAGCCTCTACACAGCTTGGACTATCACTACAAGATTTCTCCAGCTTACTTGACTGGGCTGTGGGTATCTGCTTTTGATATTCAATAAAAATCCACACATATATATATATATAGGTATGATATAAATGGCAGACATATCATGCACTTCCTTAAATATGTTTTCAATCCAATGAATGGTGCTACATATCGATGGATAGACACACGATAATTTTTAAATGCCATGTATATACTTTATACAGGTATAACATAAAAAGTAATCAAACAAGAGTATTGAAAAAATATGAATTTTAAAATGAACTAGGGATTATGCTATAAAAAGTAAACAAACAAGAGTATCAAAAATATGAATTATAAAATGAAGAATGTTTTACTTCTTGTTTCATTACTTTTTATGTTATGCTTGTATAAAGTATATACTTTACTTTTAGAAACTGTCCTATGTCTATCCATCGACATGTAGTGCCATCCATTGGGTTGATTTGGGTTGATTGTTTTTCTTTTGTTTTTGTTTTGAATTTCGCTCAAAGGTACACGAGGGCTTTCTGCGCTAGCCGTCCCTAATTTAGCAGTGAAAGACTAGAGAGAAGGCAGCTAGTCATCACCACTCACCGCCAACTCTTGGACGAATTGGGTTGAAAAGATATTTAAGTATATGCATGATATGTTTACCATTTATATCATAATTGTATATATATAAAGATTTTTATCAGAATATCAAAAGTGGATACCCTCAGACCAGTCAAGTAGGTTGAAGAAATCTTATAGCGAAAGTCCAAGCCATCTGGGCTCAACATTGCCAGATGGTTAGGGTGCTTGACTCGCAATCTTAAGGTCGCCGGTTCGAATCCCGTCTCACAAAATATGTTCGCCCTTTCAGCTGTGGGGTGTTCTAACGTGATGGTCAATCCCATCATTCATTAGTAAAAGAGTAGCTTAAGAATTGGCGGCGGATGGTGATGACCAGCTCCTTTCTCTCTATGTCTTTCACTGCTAACTTAGAAATGGCTAGCACAGATAGCCTTCGTGTAGCTTTGCCAGAAGTTCAAACGAAACGAAACCAGACCGAGTCGTCCATGGACTAGCCCCACTGACGTGATCAGGTAGGTAGGTAGTAGATAAAAAAAATACTGTTTTTGAAATTTTTGAATTGTTCTACTGGAAACTTTCGCGACCTTTTTAACGTATTATTAGTATATACGTGCATAATATATCGTAATCAATACTTTAAATGGTCGGTTTTCACTTAGGAAATCGATAGGGTGGTTTTCGACACGTGAATTATTTGGAATCCTTGTCGATCCTTACTATTAAGTACAGTAATACTTAAGATAAAAATGAAGAAAAGAAGAATTTTGATAGAGATAATAATAAGAATTGAAAATAATGGGACGAATAAATGAGGAATGTGGATGAGAAGAGAATTGGAGGTGCGGAAATGATAAACATGATTAAAAATTTGTTTGTTTGTATTTAAGCACAAAGCTATACAATGGGCTATCTGTGATCTGCCTACCACGGGTATCGAAACCAGGTTTCTAGCGTTATAAGTCTGCAAACATACTGCTGTTCCACTGGTGTGCGAAAAATAAAGAAATAAAAGTTCGGGTATATTGAAGGGTTTGTAAAAAAAAGTAGAATTAAAATAGTAGTTAATAAATAATGACTAAATGTTAATGTTAATAAAAAAGTATAAAATTTTTATATTATGAGTACAGTGTAAAAAAATACATCCGAAAGAGAAAATTCTCTAAAGAAAATAAAGTCAAACTGCTTTCTTAAATCTAAATTGTAATGAAATAGCGATCTTGTTTTACTTTCTGTTTCACTATAAGAAAAATTTGTTAGTTGTTTGTTTATTGCAAAGCACAAAGCTACCCAGTGGGCTATTGGGTTTCTGCTCATCGCGGGTATCGAAACCCTATTTACCATTAGACTTACTGCTGAGCCACTTCATAGTAACTACTTACTATCGGCGACATTTTACTCATCATAAGAAATATTACTAAAATTCAAATCTTTTGGAATTTTCACTTGCAAAGTCACTTAATAGTGAAATTTATGATTTTTAAACATCAGAACTCACAAAACTGTACATAATATTGAAAGCTACAATTTTAAGTATGAGTTATCTTATTTGGAAAATTGTTTGTTTTTAACATAGGTTAAAACTGTGAACGAGCGATTCTGGTATAATTAACAAGATTATTAAGATGTGTTAGTTTAAAAAGTGGATTAGCGATCGTAAAAAAGTACAAAAACAAGGTAGCTAACTTAAAGTGAAAATGCAGTCGCGAAAAAATAAAGAAACAAGCTAAAGGCATGAGGCACAAGATAAATGAAACCTAAGAATTTAAAAACCTGCAAATAGGGATAGTAAACAAGGTAAGCATACACTGTGGAGATACTGTAGACATTATTTACTCAAGCTACAAGTCCCTATTTTGGCTCCACCAAATGTAATTCTACTAACAGTATGGAGTCTAAATAGGGATGTAGCTTGAGTAAATAATGTAGCTGATATGGTTTATGATGATTTACTGTAGCTATTGACTATTTGATTGCATTAGTTCGAGATGTAAACATTTAAGCTGCAGCTGGAGATTTTCATAGAGATTTGTTTGAGAACATAGTGAGCATTTATAGATTATGTGTCACTAAATTCTCTATATATAATATAATATAATTCTCTATATAGCAATGGGCACATATATGCCGAGAGTATGGCACAACCCCCATTACGTGCGTATATAATTTCACCAGTAAAAAAGCAGCATTTTCAAACAAAACATATACGTCTGAAACATTACTTTAAATATATCTTCGTGTACATGGCCAGGTGGTTAGGGCGCTCGACTCGCAATCCGAGGGGCGCGGGTTCGAATCCCAGTCACACCAAACATGATCGCCATTTCAGCCGTGGGGGCGTTATAATGTGGCGGTCAATCCCACTATTCGTTGGTAAAAGAGTAGCCCAAGAGTTGGCGGTGGGTGGTGATGACTAGCTGCCTTCCCTCTAGTCTTACACTGCTAAATTAGGGATGGTTAGCGCAGATATCCCTCGTGTAGCTTTGCGCGAAATTGAAAACAAACAAATAAACAAACAAATCTTCGTGTATTTTAAAGTAATTATTCGATGAATGTCTGTAATAAAATTTAATAATATGTGTATTGTTTTTTAACTCCTTCATTTCATATAATATAGGGGTTGGTTCCCTAAATACATCGTTTGTATAGTGTACAAAGCATTGAGTATCTACATGTTACAGTTATCTAATGTTTATCTATTATTAGTTGGTAATTGATATTTCACAATGTACTTAAGCTTCTTAAAGAAACAACACATATTTGTAAGAAAACTGTTTTCAAGTGGTAATGATAACATCGTTAACCCTAGAAATATAATTTTTTAACTTATGAAAAATATAGAAGTAACTTGAAAAGTACCCTACGCAATGTGCAATGATTCATTTAGTAATGCTGTCATGGTTTAATTGTAATACTCACATTCGTTTTTGCTGTAGACTAGCGAAACAATAATAATACTAAAAAGAAGAACAAATGGGCCATCCCTATTATGAACCACTGCCATGGTTCATGGAAAGATCGGTTAAGATACTTCGAAACACAAAGTCTTTTCCATTACAACGTTAGGAAATTAGACTACATGTTTATCATGGTAGTCGTTTTCTATGTGATTATCATACCAGTACCTGACCACTAGATAGTCCAATCTGCCGAGTCAGACTAGAAGTTCAATATATCGTTAAACGTAAATGACGTTTTACTTTTTCCTTTCTACAAGAAAATAGACATCCTTATACTTCTTGTGAATCGATAAAATGTAGTTTTATGGTGAAAGACTTTGATCCATGCCAGTACAGCTATATTTCAGCATTATTATTCGAAGTATGTCATAATTAGAATGTTAAACCTTCATAAGAAAACAGTTTTCGAAAATGTGTTCCCCGATTTGTTTCAAATGTAAAGCAAATATAGTTATGTAGAAAAATGATGTATAGCTTTTCATTTAACAACATTATTACCACAAATTCTAATTTTAAATATGCATAGAAATAAACAAAATCACGGGACTTTTATTTATAGTTTTATTCTAAATTGAAAAAAAGCGTTTCAGATTTATCTTAAGAATGTTGTTTAATTTCTTATAGAAATCAAGCATTTCGTTCAATCTTCCAGAGAGGTTCTGTGTTGCATCGCTTATACTTAGGAAATTGATTAATAGTTGCTTGGGCTGTTATGTAGCTCACGACTGCACACATAGATGTGTATACATTTTTACAAATTTCGTAGTAAATCCCACAAATGTTATAAGCTTGCTTCTTCACCAGTTCTTAAAAATAATAGTAAAGTAAATTCAAATATAAATAACGATAAATATTTGCTGTTAAAAATAATTAAATGAAATTGTGATATTAGTTATTGCTTTAATTCTGATTTGACTTAAATAAATAACTGATAATAACTACACTTCACTTACTTAATCTGGTTGACACCATAACAGTTATTGTTCTTGACATTGATGGTATACTAACACCTATACTACTACTATTTCTTTCGTATTCCAGCAGGCCAGATGAGCCTTGGTATTGGACGAAAAGCCTCGTATGCACTAAATAAGGCAGATATACTGCGATTTACATGTAATTATATTCTCTTCTTTGCTAACCCTAATATTGAACAAAAAACTTCGTCGATATCGGATATGCTAGATATAGTGTGGCTGACATATTATAGCATATTTTCATTTGATCTCTCTCATAAGTCCGTAGTGTATAAATTAGAAACAAAGGGTCATGTGTTTGTTGAGAACTATATAACTGTGTCACTTCAGAATATTCAGAGCTATACAACTGTGTCACTTCAGGATATTAAGAGATATATAACTGTGTGAACTAAGGGTTATTATTCAAATCATCTGTACGTTTTATCACTCTTTATTTTGAAGCTTACATCATTTTGTTAACACAATTTATAAATATTAGCATAATTTACCATTCTTTCTGATCTGAATGCACAATGTGTCACTTGTATTCATGAAGAAAGAGGAGAACAGTACAATTTATATCATACCAATAGAAATACGAACTCAGTTTGTTTTGATTTTGTTGTTAAGCATAAAGCTACACAATAGGCTATTTGAGATGTGTAACTCACGCCTACACACGTACACATGTTGGTTATTTATTCTAGAACAAAGTCACATTGGGATAGTTGTTGTGTCCACTGCGAGGAATCAAACCCCGGATTTTAGCGTTGCAAGTCCGTATACTTACCGCTGTACCAACAGGGGACGTATACACATGTATACAATTATATGATTTAATAATAATTTCGATAAATTTATAGAAAATCCCACAAATATTATATCTGAAACCAGTTTGTAGCGTTATAATCCTTCAGACTTAATGTTGAGCCACTGTGGGGAGAGTAACTCTTAAGATATTGCAAGTTCTACATAATATTTTGATAAATTATATGGTACTAGCGTAAGTACCCGGCTTCACTCGGGTTATTAGGTTGATATATTATAGATGACTATGTCAGTGTGTGTATTCTGAATCCATTTTAGCATAAAAGTATAACCTATATACTTTTCTTGCTAAGCAACATAACATAAACGCCATTATTGGATTGCGTTGTTACCAAAACGCACTGGCTTTTCTATATATTAGAAGTTGTTATATAAGGAACCACTTCTTTTTCTATGTGTTTTTCGCAAGCTTGCCTCACAAAAAGATGCGCACGCGCATGCGCGTGGATAAGTAATAATACCCAGGCGCACAGTCTCAGGGTCTACTTAGTATGGGTACAAAATTATAGGTTTGTAGGTGATTTCATCTTGGAGCTATGGCAGTCACACACACAGACACGCACGCTAACTTGTTTTATAAAAAGATGCGCATGCGTGCACCCACGTGGATAAGTAATAATACCCAGTTGGTAATCATTTCCAACTTCCATGCCAATTACTGCTTTTCAACAAATCTCTATCACCCTGCTACAAAAGAAAGCAACAGTAACTAAAATTTCAGGTTTCCAGGTTCTTTCCTCTTGAAGCTATGGCGTTCACACACACACAAAGACACGAAAGTGCGTTCGCGCGCACGTGATTTCAATTTGTAATATAAGGAACCACTTCTTTTCTATGTGGTTTTTCGCTAGCTTGCCTCATGAAAAAGATGCGCACACGCACGTGTGCATGCACATGGATAAGATAAGTAATACCCAAGTGCACACCCTCAGTATGTGTGCAAAATTTCAGGTTTCTGGGTTCTTTGATCTTGGTGCTATGGCAGTCACATATTCTTTGCTATGTGGTGTTTCGCTAGCTTGCCTCATAAAAAGATTCGCTCGAGCGTCGACAAGTAATAATACTCAGGTGCACACCCTCAACGTCTACCTAGTATGTGTGCAAAATTCTAGGTTTCTAGGTTCTTTCCTCTTGGAGTTATGGCAGTCACCCACACACACAGACATATAGACCCCACAGACACGCCCTTTTATTATTATAGATGATATCGGTAGAATTATTTCACTTAAACCTAAAACAACAACAGGTAATGAAGTTTAAGATAAAATTGACCTTATAGTTCCATTTATTTAAAGACTATGTAAATTGGAATCGGTAGTCAGAGACACTTTTATACAACAATTATTACCTAAAATTGAAAAACTAAATATTAATCAATTAGCTATTTTTGCAAGAGGATCATTAACATTAACATCCTTAATAGAACGTTAGATAGTATAAATTAAACAAAGTTTTAACCTCTAAATGCGAATATAATTAATCTCCTTACATTTATCCTCCCATTGACCATGTGCTCAACAGTAACCTTGATAGCGTGACAAATGAAGATTTACGATTACTAATGAGTAAAGATCCTACATTTCGGAAAGGTCCCCCCCCCCAAAAAAGGGAAACGCATGAAACAAATACATCCTTAGATAAAATTTTACTTAAATGATATAGAAAATTAAAAGTGATTCTATTTGGAAACGGGGTAAAGAAAGTTAAATAAATTATTGAACATTTACATTATTTACATAGTAGATAAGTCACCACTCCCGCAGAAAAAAGCAGCTAACAACTTTGTTTGTATTTATAAATAGTTTTATATTACAGATTTATGTAATGAACAAGGGGCTACTTTGAAAACATCAAAAATCTTTGGATAACGAGGTGTATAAACACACTGAAGTATCGTATATAAACACATCATAGTTTTATCAGACTTTGGTGTACATTTTGTTAAATCTTAAAATGTTATACTTAAATTACATGAAATACCGTATTAATACTGATTTCTTGCCGGAGCTAAAACAAAACTACGACTAAGAATTTATCAATTATAATAGGTAATAGTCTGAATACATCAAAGAATAAACATTTAAAGGAATACTGTAATGTTACGAAAGAGAAAAACTGTATTAATTCGTTATTATTGGTAATTACTTTTAATGTAAAAAGAAAAATGAAAGGATTTGAAGCTATAAAGATATAAACATTTTATTTCAGTAATCTTTCTATTTGTAAAGTTAAAAAAAGAGTATTTGATCAACAGTTTCAATGTATTTTAATAATTCTGGTAAATTACTACTCTGTGTCATTAAAAACATTAAACGAACTCTTGTAGGCCATCTATTTTTTTTTACTTGAAGATACATTTGTGTAGCTTGATTTTAATAAAACGGACACTTTCAACTTTGAAACTATAAACTTTCCATTTCCAAATACGAATATTCCAAATATATTATGTTATAATGTTTACTACTCATAGCTTATTAAATACAGTATGGATAGAGCTTGTAAACTGACTCTCATTCTTCACAAACAAGGTTTCTCATTGCATATTTCAAACACAAATTCATTGAGAAATTCAACAATTTTCTTGCTAATGATTATGGGTTTAAAAGTTTTACAATGTAACAATTTTAAAAATTGTCATGTCTACATTTTAAATCCTTCTTATATCGTATATGGTAATAGAGAATTGTTTTAGCGTATTGGTCACCATTGGTTTTACCTCCCGTTAGTTTTAAACTCTTATGACGTATGTCCCCCTGTAAGTCTTCGGATTTACAACGCTAAAATCAGGGGGTTCGATTCCACTCGGTGGACACAGCAGATAACCTGATGTGGCTTTGCTATAAGAAAACACTCACTTATGACATAAATATAGTTAAAACTAGCTGTATAACAATTTCATAAATAGAATGACATTACGTCATGAGTTTAATTACGTATTAATGGGTACTGTAACTTTACTTATTTAATACTTATGGGCCAGGCTTTCTTAAGGGTCCAATTTGATGTCGACAGTGTTCTGGGGCAAATTTCTCCGAGTACGTACTTTGCACAAACATATAGTAATTTCTAAATGATAGATGATAGACAAAGCTTGCTAAACATATATTATATGTTGAGTTTATGTTAAGGTTTTCCAGCAAACCAAGGAAATAAACAATGGTGGGGTGTCAAGAGTAACATGTCGCCAGCAGAAAAATTTAATTTCAAAGCAATAACACAAACGTAAAAATTGGACTCAAACCTTTATTGTGACTAATTAGTAAACATTAATGTCTTGAAAATTTGTTATTAGCTGATTCTTCCATTACTATTTTCACATATAAAAATATCAAAAATAACATGCCGTCGTAATCATGTGTTCTCCTTAATGGTTGTTTATTTTTGAAACTGAAATCAATCCGGAAAGTATATAATTTTATTTTATGATACCCCAAACACAGGGTATTAAGAGATACTTTGGGTATGTCCATTTGGAGCTTGTAATAAAATTAGTTTTTTAAGCAACCGATCTCTTTAACGCATATATCTAGTGTAGATATTCAAATGATGTCATTGTGTTGCATCGTTATACATAATAGCCAAGACATTTGTTGTTATCAAGAACTATAACTGTAAGAGAAAACTGCATTATTCAATAAAAATCATTGAACATGAAATTGCGTGAACTACTTTACGTGTTCTTTTTTACTTCAGTTTTCCTTCAGAGGGGGGGGAATATATAGAGCGCATAATACTCTTCCTGCCATATTTAATTTCCACCATGTTCAGATGAATAGGGTAGGGTTTATTTGAAATGTATTAGTCACAAATCAACTCATTTTCCTGAAAGAAAAGTCCTTCAAAGTGAGATTAGATAACAGGTGTGTATCTCTTTAACTGTATAACTAACATTCAAATCATGTGAGTGGTGGTAGTTTTAGGCTTAAATTCCTGGTAATTTACAAATCTAAATCTGTGAGCGATAATTATGTGTATGTTTATAAAATCAGATAACTGGGGACATGATGAGATGCATGCAAAGGAGTTCACAGAATGGATAAAGGAGATCACCATTTTTAACTCAACTCCTTATATATATGCTTTGCACTTCTTAGTATAATGTTACATTATTATCTGTGGAAGTAGTCTAATACAAAATAAATATTATTATAAGCCTACTATAGTTGGATATACTGTAGAAATGTAAAGGAGATCACATTAATTTCGACACCTGTCTTTGCTATTATACAGAGGTGGTATACGTTACGGTGGAAGGTTTCATATAGTATTTTAAGAATGGATGGTACACAAAGTTGGCAGCTGAAATATTATCATAGAAAAAAGCAACACAAGGAAAAACCTTCTTAAAATCTGTTTGCTTTTTGCCTTTTTATTCTAGGTACAATATAATCTGGTAAAGGAGAACACATGTGAAAAGCAGTAGTTATCTTCATCAAGGTGGAAAAATATTACAGAATGTAGCCCGAGTGCTGGGTTTTGGCACAAGGTTTTTCAGTAGTTATATTTTAAAGAAACTGTATAAATCATACTTATAGGAGAAGATTTTTTCCAACATTTTCCAGTTGACAAATGGACACTTAAGAAAGACTGGCCCTTATTATTATCATTGAACTATAAGAGGCTTAATGTGTTTCATTTTCCATTTTTACAGAAGATTTAATAACGTTTACATCTTTGGAGGATTGAGGAAAAACTATAATGTATTTATGATTATGTATCGTCACAAACATTAGTGTTTGGTCGTACAATAGGTAGCTTACTGCTACTAACTTGACATAGTTTAAACAATAACATATGTTGTCGCAAGTTTGTCACACTCACAGAAGCAGTTCTTCTCTACAGTTACATTGTAGAATGGTCTAATTAATTTCACAGAAGAAAAGACGTGTTAAAGAGAATTTGTTATTAGTATTGGTTAGATTATTTAATTTATCCAATATTATTACATTTTAATTTAATTTTTTATCATACTTTTATTATAGAAACTATTTTGTACTGTTAGCTTAATATATGTATTTAGGATGAACCTAAATCTCCTAAACTAGACGAACCTCGTAAGACATTATTGGGATTACGACCGAAATTATCGTTAACAGCGAGGATACCCAACCGATAAAACAATGCATATTAATTTTCATAAGTAAGGTGTTTAATATAACCAAAATTGCATCAAGGCATGTACAAAAAATATAATGCCCTGTCTACAATGTTTAATGTTCTATTTAAAAAAGGGTCATTTTTGGCAACATCT
>NW_013669173.1:51729-54857 GCF_000517525.1 Limulus polyphemus
TTCTATACTTTTATTATTAGAAACTATTTTGTTACTGTTAGCTTAATATATGTATTTAGGATGAACCTAAATCTCCTAAACTAGACGAACCTCGTAAGACATTATTGGGATTACGACCGAAATTATCGTTAACAGCGAGGATACCCAACCGATAAAACAATGCATATTAATTTTCATAAGTAAGGTGTTTAATATAACCAAAATTGCATCAAGGCATGTCAAAAAATATAATGCCCTGTCTACAATGTTTAATGTTCTATTTAAAAAAGGGTCATTTTGGCAACATCTCACAAACAATACAATTTAATTTAATGACCACGTACAGAATATATAAAGACCACACAATATTTAAAATTCAAATATAAAGTCAGAGTCAGTATATTATCTACATCGTTAGATAAACCTATTACCACCTGATTAAAAGACAAGGTTGTGTTTTCGCCTGACATGGTCCTGACAAACATCAAAAAGGTTGATCAGAGTTAAAAAGGGGATAGCATTTGATGAATCATTTAAAACTGATGTCACAACTTTAAAAATGCCTGTATGTAGCAGTGTATTTTAATATTAAGGCTGATCATTTGAAAAAAGAATAGCGACGATGTTCTCTGCTGTGCTAAGCTATAATTCAAGATTTGGGGCATCTCTTAAAATTGTCTAATTATAGGTACATTAGTTTGTTTGTTTGTTTTTGAATTTCGCGCAAAGCTACATGAGGGCTATCTGCTCTAACCTCCCTAATTTAGCAGTGTAAGACTAGAGGGAAGGCAGCTAGTCATCATCACCCACCGCCAACTCTTGGGCTACTCTTTTACCAACGAATAGTGAGATTGATCGTCACATTATAACGCCCTCATGGCTGAAAGGGCGAGCATGTTTGGTGTGACGGGGATTCGAACCCGCGACCCTCAGATAGTGAGTCGAGCGCCCTAACCACCTGGCAATGCCAGGCCAGATACATTAGTAATCAACTAAAATTACTACTTACTTACATCGCTTGTGAACTCCATGATTCAATTAACGTTTCCTTGTGGAATAGAAGAGATAACGATATTTGAGCATCACATAAAAGTTCAAATAGATTTATCTACAAACAGAGTTATTCACAAATAGAGTTATCTACAAAGTACCGTCACATCCAGAAAAATCTGTCCTCTATTTTCATGATAATCATTTTGATGCTATAATATCAATGAATGATTTTCTCATATTACTGTTCCGATTGTGACAAGGAGTTTAGTAACTTAAATATGCATTATTATGCAAGTTATTGTAACATTTGTTACAGTAGCGACTGTATAAATGATCAACCCTTCAGTTGTGCTGATTATAACAGATTTTGTAAATCAATAGACTATAACAACAGGTGAAAACTAAAAACTGAAACCAGAAAGTGTCATTGTATGGAAAACTTTTTCAATGTAAAATATGTTTTGTTATCATTCACAGGACAAATCATTGTCATGTCTTTCACAGATGTGGCAAAATGCATTGTGCAGGATGTAAAAAGTTTGTCATACCCTCCACACATCTATGTTTCCTTCAGTCAATATAAGTTCAAGACCCCATACAAAGTTATTTGTTTTTTATTTTGTGACTGACCAGGAGACAGAAACTCATGCAGTGAATTACTGTATGGTCCACGATTTTATTGGTAAAAAGACTGTATTTAAAGGATACAATGCACACAATGAGTTTTGATTCTTATTTTCAAAGGAACTTAAGAATTACATTGCCACAGCTCATAACATGAAAGGAGTTGATGGTCATTTCATTTTAAATTACCTTAACTGTCAAGGAATGACATCATTAAGAATATAATGTTCAAGACCATCAAACCTCTTAAAATTAGGTGATCGATAGTTACAACGTTATCACCATGTCATTGTCATCATTCCCTAAAACATTTGATTTAAGGAGTTACAGAAAGGTTAGTTTACTCATCTGTTTAACACAAGGTTAAACCAAAAGTATCGAGAGCGTTTCACCAATATGAGCTTCTATTCACCCAACACCATGGCAACACCCATAAGAGAGAAATTTCTGAACTGGCACCAACAGTGCCATGTGGAAGGGCACATCTTCGATTTTCAAGATAAGATGTATATAGGTAAAGATAGGATTCATCTTCTCTTGAAAGTTATGTTATCAAAAGTTATTATACCTAATGTTGTATCTTCTTAAAAAATGAAAGATACATAAATCTTCAAATATGTGTGTATATGATGATAAAATGCAAAAAGTAAGCTTTAAGAAAGTTTGTTGAAACACATATTTATATATTTTGTCTCATTAGGTACTGTCGATCAGACATGGATATAATCTGTTGATGATGTATACAGATCAGAGATGAGTTTCTCGCCACATGTGGTATTGACCCTTTCAGAGATATGACTGTTGCTTCTGTATGTAAGTTTATACCACCAAAGTATATAGCTCTTGTACCTAACCATGGATACAATACGACTAACAACCATAGTCAGCTAAGTATACAGTGGTTAGCCTACATGTAACACTGTAAAGGTGTTAATATCCAACATGCCCTTAAAGGTGGCAAAGTTAAAATCTTAAATTATACTGTAAGAAGCATCACACTATATATGAATTCTACCGGTATTTCTATTATGGGTGCAGTTTATGTTACAATCATGATACAATAAATGTTGTTCTAAATAGATTCATGTAGTTTTTAAGCAAATGTACATTTGGATAGGCAACATAAACTAGAAGCACAGGTATATAAGGTTGTTTCAATCTCGGAACAAGAGTTCAATCATATGAAATCCACTGATACAAATTTAATTAGTTTCCTTAAGGACCACACAGTAGTCCCTCACCTGGATATATCGGATGACTTCTATGGCAGTAGATTCAATGCTACTAGACTTTTCTATGATGCAAAGGAAGGTGAACAGATCAAGTACGTTGCCTTTACATCTCTATATCTTTGAATGAATAAGTAATGTGAGTATCCAGTTGGCTATCTCATAATCACCACAACAAATGTTTCGGATGTACATCACTATTTTGGTTTCATTTGTTACGTAATACAATTTCAAATGGTCTGAACTTGAGTTAACTGATAATTTAAATTTAGTAGTTAAATTGTACTTTGGATTTAGTATTTA
>NW_013669173.1:55707-57845 GCF_000517525.1 Limulus polyphemus
CGACATATAGTCAGTTTATGATATTCACCAACAAGATTGGTACACACAGTTTTCTTTTATACAAATACGTTTTAATATACAAACAAAAATACAATTTACAATAACAGTTATTACAAATAGTTATTACAAACAATGATTTATAAAAACAAAGTTTCACGAGCTACAAACAATATAAAGAATTCTTTCTAGTCTGGAACTTTCTTGATATCTTACCGAGGGTTCATGATGAGTGAGTTAATTACGAGTTGATGTAGATACGATTTGCTTAACACGGAGCTAGCTAGCCCTGTAGTCTTTACTGTTCATACACCTATTAGAGATTGAGTTTCCACCGATGACGTTAGGTAATGTTTTTGTAGAAATATTAATGTCCGATGTGAATCCACTGAGGTTAAATGATTTGTAATGTTCGAATTTGTAAAGGTTCCTGGTCAAATATCTGAAGATTTCCAATTGATGAGCGTTATAATAATCAGTTATAGCTTCCGAAGTTTATAGCACACTGACAACAGTAAACTAATAATACATACTCTCTTTGGTGCGTCACATTGGTTATATTTATAGGCATGTGGATGCTTTCTAGAAAATTCAGATTACGTAACAATACAAAGTTAGGATTTACATACATACATATATTGTTGATTCTTACTCTCGAGAATCTTCTACAACTTTGGAGAATAGGCGGCAGTGTCGCAATACACATTTAATATGATAAGCTATGCATGTTTTTAAATATAAACTTAATCTGAACAAATGTTGATATTAAAATAAATATATAATAAATTAGTTACACAGTAAGTGCAGAATGTTAGCCCTGAAGAAACTCTATCATTCTGTTTTACCTCTGAGAAGTACTGGCAATTTAATTTTACCTCTTTGTAATACCTCTCACATATAATCACTCGCATGATGAGAGAGCATTTATCAGCACAGAGAAGGTGGCAGTAAAATGATATAGATTTATGAAATTTATCATTTCTCTGAAAGATCCACGCAACTGTTTATAAACGATATAGACACATTTCTAAAGATAAAACAGGAAGTTCATGATGGCCCTCTCACTGTGTTATATCAGAGGCAAACAGGAATTTATTGAACATTATGCTGGAAAAGAAGGTGTGCAACTGACCTCTGAAAACCTAGAGTTTAATCCATTCAGAAGTTGAGTTGCAAAACTTTGTCTTAACTCTTTCTGGGATCATTGGGGTGTGTTTGAGGACAAAATGAAACTCACCTATGTAACATTTGTTAAACAGTATTATTCATTAATGACTGATAACACCAAAATTGTAACACATGTTAAGTTACTCAATGACAAAGTTTTTTCTCTTCATTGGAGACAAAAGCATGAATAACTATGTCTGAAAGATCAAACAAATATCTTTAGGTTCGTCTGTTTTGTACTAAAACACCGATAGTACTAATTTCAGACAGGACTAATGATCCCTCTCTAGGTGATTATCTCAGGGAATTTACAGACGAGCTTGATGGACATTATATTACATCTTGGGTCAGTGGTGGACCTGAGAATTATGGATACTTATGCAAAGTTGGTAAGTCATATTGTAAGATCAGAGGATATACTCTTAATTTTATCAAATAACAGAATTTAAATCTCTCTTCAATGAAGAGTAAAATATTAGATATTTTTAATCCTTCTCAGCATGCTGTTACAATGACGAATGACAGGAAAATATGTCGGGATATGAAAACACTATCTATAATTAACAAACCAGAAAGAGAAAAATACCTTCCTTTCTACACCAAATGAAATATTTTAACATACTTTAATACCCTGCCATATGGCTAATAATTTAAAGTATTTATTTATTTTTCTTCATGAGAGGCTGGTCCTTTGCATATAAACATTTTATATTGTATATATTATCATTCTAGATGACGGAGTCGAGGTTCTGTGGGATCTGTTAAGGAAGGTTTACGAGCAGGAGAAGATACCAGATGAGTGGAGAGATAGCGTGATCATACCAATATACAAAGAAAAGGGTGACATCCAAGACTGCGGGAACTATCGGGGTATTAAGTTGATGTCACACACAATGAAAATATGGGAAAGAGTAGTAGAAGGAAGGATAAGACAAGAAACAGAGATTGGTGCACAGCAGTTTGGATTTATGTTT
>NW_013669173.1:58845-66771 GCF_000517525.1 Limulus polyphemus
AGTGTCGTATTTCTTTCCTTTTACCCGTAACAAATATCCTCACCTGTCCTTCCAATTAGTGGAGCGAGTGACAGGTAGGTTTACACTTGAATTAACACTGTGAACCAAGTATTCGATATTCCAAGAAAATTTTCAAATACGTTATTCAATGCTTTAGGACAAATAAGCTAGCAATGTTGTTTTCAATCCAGTTTATTTATTCCTTAACTACAGAGGGCGATTTCATAATAACTGCAACTTTATTCTGTAATTTCTTTAAAACACTTGAATCTCGAGATTTTAAAAAGTGTTAAATAAACGCCAGATTTCGCCCAGATTAAGTTTAATTTGTAAAATAAATATATATTGTTTAAATACAAGAACAACATATTTATGTATACCAACATTACATTAAACAAAATAGCTTGTTTGTCTCCATATATTAAAACCATAAAAAATGTAGTCTTACTGTATGTCATATAGCATTAAAACTACTTGGAATATGAAACGCCAGTTTCTTCTATTACTCTCACGTTTAATGTTCTGTATTTTCTTTACAACTTTATTAGTTGCTTCTTTTTTCTTCTCTTTAGCGTTCGACATAACGAAACTAAAACATCAAAAACCTAAACATTTGAAACACACAATTAATAGAAAGTCAGTTCGTCTTCATTTATTTGCATCCAATCAGGTCATGCGTAAGTTTTATTTGCTTATTGATTTTCGTTCTAATCTACTCCAGAGCTATCTGCACTAGTCGTCCCTGATTTCTAAATTATGAAATTAAAGGGAAGCCATTTACTCACCACCTTTCACCATCTACTCTCTGGCTACTCGTTTATAGGAAAAACTCAAGAACTCTAATCAGCAGGCCATGCCAGAATAAACAGATGTGCACTAAACTACCTGCTTATATACATGCATAGCTATCTTCTTAGCCAGTACAATACTTTTGTCAGTACACTCTCAGTTTAACTTACGATACTGGGAACTCACCTGAATCTTCAGTGTAATCGTGGCGTAAAGATTAAAATATGTCTAAACTAATGAATATTTTAAAATATTGAATCTTTTAACGGCGGCTGAAAGTAAAACATTGACGAGAGTCCTCACACATTGGTGAGTCATTCTTCTGGAAAATAAAACGATGTGTAATGAAAATATTTTCACATTTTAGTCCTCCAATACCTACACAATGGCCAATCTTTGATAGTAATTTCATGTTGCTATGTCACTGGTTCATACAATTCGCCTGCTGACTGGCGTAAATCTATTCAATGCTGATTAATTTGAAATCCAAGTATGAAATAAGTACTGTGATGTCGCGTACAGGAGTTGATTTGACTGTGGTGTCGTCAGTGGAGGCTAATTCGGCTGTGATGTTGTAAGTAGAGCTCGATGTGACTGCAGTGTCACCGGTAGAGAGTGATTTGGATTTGATGTTGCCATTAGAAACTGATTTCGATAATAGAGGCCATGAAGTCGCCAGTATAGAGTGATTTAGCTGCAGTGTATGCAAGATTGTTCTCAGAGATACTGACATGAAGAGTTTTCTGAATGTTACAGAGAACTAAGAGTGAACTAATGTTATGCAACAACTTAACCAGACATCTAGAAAACTGGATTAAGATAGATGACAGTGAGCAATGAGAGAGTTTTTGAAAATGAACTGTTTAAGCAGAATTGTTCCTGGGAAATAGCCTCACTACTCTAAGAGTCCACATAGATGATGATTTTTGGGTTTCACAGTGATTATGTGTTTAGTTCTCCTTTTGAAGGTTTGAAAAATGAAATAATTCGTTGTATGTATTCTGTTATTTTCCATACATTTTATTTTGACTTTTTAATTACCTTTAGTTGATTTTTCCCCTCTATGTTGTTTACTGTACCCCCCCCCCCCAAGACGTTTCTGCAACATGCGACTTTGGCCATGATTTGTTGTAGATTAGTGGTCATAGAGCATTCTCCTCAATATCAATTAGCTAATCATCTGTTTCTAGGATCGACTGCGTACCAGAGTCAGATGTCCTCAATATTTCCGGTACAATAATGTATAAAACCCCGCAATTTATTGCATTGTCTTCAATGTATTCAGTTTTAAAGAATGTAGCACGTCCATTTTAAGACTCCATGATGGCTGTGGAGAAACATCACAGAATTTATTTCTTTTTTATGCAATATTTTTACCTTTGCAAAATGACCAGGAATACAATATTCTGTAATTACACTGTCACCTTCTCCTAGCATTCGGAGATTCTTGCTGATCCCTCTAGTTTTAAGAGTGACAGCTGTATGGTTAATATCCATCTGTAAGAATTGAATATCTGTGTCATCTAGTGTTCTTGTTTTAGCATTTATATAGTCATGCCTACCTGCGACTGTCAAGGCAGGCTATTTTGACTTTATAGTTAGAATATATTTTGAACACGCTTTCTTATTTCGAATGAAAGAGGTTTCGACACAGCAACACAGTGTCTCTTTCCCACTAGTATCATCTAAAATGACAAATAAGTTTGAAAACTCTCCCATCGGTGAGTGGATGCAGTGAAAAACACGGACAGATGCTGGAAAAGATCAAAGAAAGAACAGCCTTCCTTACTGCACTGGGTGTCACACATTACTGTCAAGCTCAGTGAATATCCTGAGTATGACAAACAAACAGTAAACAGGTTCACTTCTTTAATTCTTGCTTGCAAACCACTGTAGGACCAGACATGTTGCTTGCATTATCATACGACTGTCCTTGGTAGTTAGAGATATCTAACTTGTGCAATTTAAGAGTGATAAGTACTACTTCGTCAAATGTTCGAGTTTATAACTGGGATTTGTGGTGAAGCACCTAATGGGCGACCCATCTCCTTTTACATATCTAAATATGAAGGCGAGCTGACTGATATAAGAAACGTTGGATGTTGAGTCGACATTAACGGAAAAGTATTTTGCTGTCTTTACTTCCTTGATGGTCTCTCTTACCACAGTTTCAGCAATCATTTGAATGTACTGCTCGCAAGTAGAAAAAAAAAGTTCGAGGAGCATCATGTATTGTCCCTTCCTCCAAATGAAAGCCCATAGATGGCTAGTACCCTAACGACAGCAATCACTCTCTTTAACACATTGCTCCAATAAGTAATTTTCTTCACCTGTTTGCTTTGTAAGCTGTACCTCCGCGAGACTTTGGTAATTTTACGGATTTCCTACTCTAAAATCCAGGTTTCAATTCCCCGAGGCGGAAACAGCAGATAGCCCAATGTGGCTTTCTCTAAAACAACCAATTAACCTACGTTGTAAGCTTTTCATAGAACCTACTCAAAGTATTTCCTCTCACTTTTAAAGTCATTGTGCATGGTCTAATGCTTATGTGAATTTTCATGTTTTTGAAATAAGTAGTACCATTCTTCGAGTTCTTAAAACCTTCCTTTGCTATCTGAGACTTTACGAAAAGTCCAAATCACCATCCCCGTGCTTCTTGAAAATACCAGATATTTCCGTTTTCACTTACCACATTTAAATGACTTTCTTTCAAACTGTTGTTTTGTCAGTATTCTCACCTTGTCAGCATATTGCGTGTTAGATTTGTGAAATCAGAATATTCAATATGAAATATTGCAATATTCTGTTATGGCCACTGGTTTCTTTTCACTTCTTTCCCATCTTATTTTTGGTACTCTGCCCCACTCATCCGTTTCTTTCCATCTGGTATCTGATAATATTATAATATATAATACAAATTGCACACACAAACTTTTCAGATCATTGCAAATCACTATAATGACAGATGCAAACATTGACATAAATAAATTGCAGCCACACTCCATCGCACATCCATGCCACATAATAACCAAATTAACACTGAGAATTAAATCACTGTTTGTTCACAACAATTGCTACACGACTACAGTTTAAAAGTAATTGCTGTGGTAAAACGAGAGGGAATCCTTAATAACTGCAGGTCTAATTAGATCTCAAATCGGTCAAGAGATGGAGCTACGAGATAAAAGTTTGTACTTATAAAACTACTCGGACACATTCTACGAGCCACTATGCCACGGCTAAAAATTTAAATGTTGTATTCAGTGGCTGCAGAATGTGTCACGGAGTCGAGGTGCTGTGGGATCTGTTGAGGAAGGTTTACGAGAAGGAGAAGATACCAGATGAGTGGAGAGATAGCGTGATCATACCAATATACAAAGAAAAGGGTGACATCCAAGACTGCGGGAACTATCGGGGTATTAAGTTGATGTCACACACAATGAAAATATGGGAAAGAGTAGTAGAAGGAAGGATAAGGCAAGAAACAGATATTGGTGAACAGCAGTTTGGATTTATGCCTGGGAGAGGAACAACGGATGCCATCTTTGCTGTCAGGCAGATGTTAGAAAAGTATGGTGAAAAACAGAGAAAGCTACATCTGGTCTTTATAGATCTGGAAAAGGCATATGACAGATTACCGAGAGAGGAAGTGTGGAGATGCCTGAGAGAGAAGGGAGTGTCTGAAAAGTATGTGAAGTTGGTGAAGGATATGTATGAGGGAGCGAGGACGCAAGTAAGAACCAGTGTCGGGCTGATGGAGAAGTTCACAGTAACATTTGGACTTCTAAAAACCATATACTCCGTCTTCTCTCTACTGACCTTAAGTCCTCTGTCCTCCATCGCTCTCCTCCATCTCTCCAGTTTCTGCTCTACTCCCTCCCTGGTGGTATCTATGAGGACTATGTCATCTGCAAATAACATGTCCCAAGGTGCCGGTTCGATGATCCCTTGGCCCAGCACATCCATTATCACGTCGAAGATGTACGGGCTTAGAGAAGAGCCTTGGTGTGGAGAAGAGGAAATGGGGGATGTTACTTTATTTAACGATAAACTTAAAAGGGTAAACACCTTTAAGTATCTTGGGTCCTATGTGGCATCAAACGGTACACTTGACTTTGAAATAAGCCATAGAATCCAGTCGGGATGGAGAAATTGGAAAAATGCGTAGGGAGTGCTATGCGACAATAAGATCAGCGCAAGGGTGAAAGGAAAGGTCTATAAAACCGTTGTGAGACCTGCGATGATATACGGAGCAGAAGCCTGGCCCATCAAAAAGGCTCAAGAGAAGAAATTAGAGGTAGCCGAGATGAAAATGTTGAGATGTATGTGTGGAGTGACGAGGCTTGATAGGAATAGAAACGAGAGGATTCGAGGAACAACTAAAGTGGTGGAAATATCGAAGAAAGTTCAGGAGAGAAAATTGCAGTGGTATGGGCACGTGATGAGGAGGGAAGATGATTATATAGACAAGAGGGTTTTGGATATGGAGGTGGAGGGGAGAAGGAAGAGAGGAAGACCAAGTGATGGAAGGATTGCGTGGATGGAGATATTAGAGAGAAAGGCCTTGTTGGGGACGAATACGAAGACCGAGGAGAGTGGAAACGTGCTGTCAAAAATAGCGACCCCGTATAGATACGGGAAAAGCTACAGAAGAAGAATATATTATCATTCTAGTTTAAGATGGATTACCATTTATAACATCCTTTCATTTGTTTAATGTTGGGTCCAACTGAAAGCAGTAAAACCCAATTTGATAGCAGTGTGTTATTAAACCATCATGATATTATTCAATCTACTCTAGAAAACGTTACATGGGGCTGTAGTGAACTTAATGCTAACTTAATGCAAACCATTCCTAATATTCGTTTTGTCCAAGGCTTACCTGAAAATGTATAACCCAAAAAGCTAAATCTTTTTTATAATTGGTGATCTTACGTGTGAAAGTGGAGAAAATAAGGGAGTTTATATATGGAAGTCACCATTTGAATCTAGCCATGTTTATATGGTATGTATTCCAACATGGTAGAGAAATGTATAACATTACTTTAAACTCTCAATACATAATTTTGTTCAAGAATGTGACAGACAAGTCTCAGCTGAATGTTTCAGTGAGACAAGTGTTTCTGACACATGTCAAATACTTTAAAGAATTCTATCAAGATGCAACTCAGCAACCGTTTGAATATCTGATCGTCGATTTGAAATTGCAAACTCCTGACCAATTAGGTTTAAGAACTGGTTTATTTCTAGTAGATGAGATTGTAGTTTACATGCCTAAGTGATATATGTCCATAAATTGTGATGACTTCGGCTGTGGTAAATATTGAAGGATTTTATCTGAAGGACAGACCATACATTATTAAAGAACTTGCATTCAAATGTTTACAACGTGATTATACAGGTGTTTTTTTCTTTAACTGAACATTTTTGAAGCAATTTCTATCAGAAACAGATTGCAGACAATATAAGTGGTTGAAAACAAATATTTACGAAATATTTTGTGAAGATGGAACTATAGAATTTTGGAATGTGGTTAGTTTACTAAGAAAGAGCTTTAGAGCTGTGTTTACCAAGGGGAGTGAGAAAACCGAACTGTTGAGAAATCTCTTTCATATTCCCTGCTATAATTTGAAATCATTTGGTTGCCCCAGAGTTAATGAACTTTATAAATCAACTCTACACTGTCCATTTCATAATAATTACATAACTTATCATTGTAGTGGTAATGCCTGGATCGAATCCTGGTGTTGTTTAACTTTAGGTGTCATGATGAATAAATGACAAAAAGAGAGTGTGTAAACAATAAATAAATATAAATGGTGTTTTAAGTGCTTTACACTCACAAAAAAGAAACCTATCATTCTATAGGTATTTGAAGAACCTGTAGCATTCTGTCACAATTTAATTATTCGTATTTTTAGCCACACTAGGTAGCTGATACATAGTTGAACAGAGTTGTTTAAACATTTGTTTAACAACAAGTAACAACAGTGTCTAGAGTCACTGATGAAGAGTGGAATTCTCTGAAACTAGTCTGGCCCACAGACACACACCCAAATGAAAGAATAGACCATTCCAAGCTTTTACTCGTTGTTAAACAAATGTTTAAACAACTCTGTTCAACCATGTATCAGCTGCCCAGTGTCAGCTATAAATACGAAGAATTAAGTTGTGGCGGAATGCAACAAGGTCTTCAAATATCTATAGAATGATAGGTTTCTTTTTGTGAGTGTAAAACACTTAAAAACACCATTTCGATACCTCACTACTATAAAGGCTTGGTTTGGTCTGAAGTTTCATTCTGTGGTCGTGTCCTGGGTCACTGATTGGCCCACAGACACACCCCCAATGAAAGAATCCATTCCAAGCTTTTACTTGCTGTTAAACAAATGTTTAAACAACTCTGTTGAACAATATATAAATTTATTTACACATATATTTATAGAATAGTTTACAATCCATTTAGATATAACATCGACCATTTTAAAGAAGGGATTATTTATAAAACATACAGTTGCAATAGACGCATTAAAATTCTCCAAATAGGATTATGTGAGTAATTAGTTGTTCAATATGTAATCAAATTATTTTGTCTCTTTTTTTGTTTTATCTTCATTTCTTTCTTAATTAATTTCAATAAATACATCAAGCTCGTTTATTAAGAGTTTATTTTTTCTTTATAGACAATGGCACACTAATGAAACTAACTTCCAACCACGGGCTCCAGTAACCTCTTAAATTTTAGTCCTATTACATAAAATTAATTCATACAAGGCTTACAACTTGCCAATTTCGTTTTCATTCTCTGTTTTAAAAACTACCCAATAATCAAAAGAGCTCATAGAAAACACATTGTGAATTACAAAGAAAACAATGTCTAACATGTGAATTGACTATGACAAAATTGTTGCCAAGCACAATGTTTGAAGATAATATAATGCACTGCGTTTACACTGTGATTTAGCTTGCTCTGCATGTAAATCACCGTTAACCTCTTTTTTCTCAGTGTGGAGTGTATTGCACTGTTCCTAAGAGTGTCATCATGATGTGAGTATATAGTAAATTCATTACTACATTACGTCCTACACATTTTAAACAAAATTTCCATTTGCTTGTTTTTACTATTGGGAAGTAAAT
>NW_013669173.1:67207-73661 GCF_000517525.1 Limulus polyphemus
AATTACACAATAAATAGTTATTAAAAACCGGGATACTTGCCCTAAAAAAGACTCTACACATATTTCGGTGTTCTATGACAAAACCGTCAGGAGTAAAGGCAAGGTTGAGACTTTTATACCCACATAATTATTTATATTCCTATATTGCCATCTAGGCTTACATTACCCAGAGTTACAACATCTGTCCAGTAGTTTATTATTTCTAGACTTGGACAAGCTTATTTGTTTAATACAATAACTTTGTTGTTTTTTCACTCGTTTCTAAGATACTTAATTCAATTTTAAATGTCACCTGAGTTATCAACTTGGTGTTATCCTAGTCTATAACATGAGATGTTTCTGCTAATACCGACTCATTTATTTTGTATCGGGATTTTATGTTTTTTGATCCTGAATTTTAAATTTCTTCACGTTTGCCCAGTGTAAGTTCGACAAGAGATACGATGAATTTTGTAAATCCCACATTTATTAATTTCTTCTATTCTATCTATTCATCCTGGCTATAAGTTGTTTGTGATCTCCAAGCCCCAGTTGTTCCCAAACACGAAACCAACGCTGATAACTTCTGCACGGTTTCTCAGGCCACAACAACACTTCCAACGAAGATGTAAAGTAATAGTTTACAACACTACACTTCACCGTTCTTTTCTTATTCTCTTCTTTCTTTCTTTTTTTTTTCCTTCTTTTTAAACAGGTGAGATTGGCGAACTTGTGGTTAAGCCGAGTAGACGAGGTACCCCCAATAATTTGGGTCCGCCGGTACCTCAAAAACCAGGACACACTACATAATTGTCCAGTCTATGGTTTTTGCCCCGGTGTTGATGTTTGTTATATGGTTTTGTTATTGTTGTTATTTTTTAGATAATTAAATCTAACAATATTTTATATGAGGTTTAAGATATGCTGTATTCACACAATCCCTCCTATTGATGTAATCATTTGCAAAAAAAAAAAAAAATGTAACTTATTTAAATAAATATCCATACATATCTATATATGTATTTATACATACAAAAAAGAGAAGATATACAAATGTGGCAGAAAGGAGAAAATATATATGTATGCGACAACAACAGTTCAATGCAGAATTATTATTAACTATGAATAGAGGAAAGAGCTGGTCGTTGTTCCTGTGTAATCAGGCATGGATGGCAATAATTAAAGTTCATGTCTCCATCGATAAGCCTGTACTTAGAGACACTGTTCGCTGGACCTTACTTCCTCTTCGTGCTTTTTTTTTGTTTTTCAAGTCTACAATATCTATAGCATCACATAATTGCTGACTTATGGTCTAATGAAGGGTTGAGTCCAAAGGTATACTTTTTAAACACATAATTAGTTGTTTAACCTAACAGAAATTTTGTCGCATCATAAATTGACTTTTAGGAGTGCGGTAAATTTTCGGGTAGGAATTAAACACCTTTGTTAGAAACGTAAATAATCAGTTCATGGAGTCTAATCGAACAGAAAGTATACAAGAATTCTATGCTAACTAAAATGTACACATTGAACAATGGATACACATTTAGATTTCTGTTTCACTATGTAAATTGAAAGAGCCAGTAAACTATGTCTAACAACTTTTAAATTAAGTGAATTACAAAAGCTGACTATCATTAGTTAAGCTAAAATATGGTGAATATTAAATTTATAATCTACTGTTTTTGAATCTATGTAGAAAATATATGATTATATAGAGTTTGAACAAGGAATTTTCAATACCACGTACAATATGAATATATATAAATTACTAGTGAATGTATAATCATAAATAGCGACCTGTATTATAATTGACTAGTTCAACTTTTGATAAAATATCTACTGCCATATTGATCTTTAAATTTTATCAGCCTCTTCTCTTACTAAAAGGTCGACATAACGTCAACTGTTATGAGTCAGACTAAAACACAATAGAATTGAAGTGTCCACGCCATTTGGTGATTGTATGTGATGACCTTACTAGCATATAAATTACAGTTAAATATATAAGTGAAAATTATATACATATGTTGAGACAAGTTGAAATCTGTACAATATCCTATGGAAGCATAGTAACACTTTCTGCCAATAGAAACACCATCCACACAATATACCTACTAAGACCATCCGCCTATATAATCTTAATAATACCTTGTAATAATAACACCATCCGCCCATAGAAGCACTGGCAGCCTTTGTAAACATATATTTTATATGTAAATCAAAGTATAAAGTAACTGTTAACATTTGTAAAATGAAATATTTTGTCAAGAACTCGTTTACTGTTATATACAATAAAAAGCATACTTATATGGGTAGAGGAATAACATAAAAATATATTTACTGCATAAAGCCAAACTAGTGAAACAATAAGATTTTATGTTAAATTATTGCATGACATTTAGAGATGTTATCATGAAACATCCGTCGTTTTCAGGATAGACATTTAAAAATTTTATGCTAGGCAAATAAAGTAAAATAATATTGATTAACTGATGATCCCATGAACTATGTTAACATTGTCCTTATTAACATCTTTGACTACAGAACCTTAGTAATACTGTCTGTCTTTGTAGAACATATTCAGTATATAAGCAAAAACTGTAAAGTTGATAAGATTAAAATAGCAGATTTAATGTTTGACTTATAAAGCAAAAATCTAATTGTGATAATTATAAAACAATGTTATGAAAATTAGATTATATTATTAATTTTAAGACTTAGATTGTCACTATAAAGAAGGTGTCTTCTTGATCTACATCATCCTCTAGTAGTTCACTCGCGAACTATCTGCTCACTCATTACAACAATGCGTCATCTGGTGCCACTTCATGGAACTAGCAGTGCACCCTCTGGTGAGTCACACTCGCACTATGATATCACCCTCTCTAGCAAAATGCCCCTGGCACCACGTCATCTGGTGAGTATACTCAAACTACAGGTCTTTTTCATATTATAAAAGAGTTATATAATACTCATATGTTTATACTACGTAACTTTATAACCCTTAGATGTTGGCAAAATGTGCATATTACGTAATAGTTATTTAACCCTCAGGCGGCGTCCTTTGATCTTCATTTACCTAGCGAACCCCCCACTGAGGCTTCTTTGGGTGCCAGGATACTTACAGCCCTAAGTACTTACAGAATACAAATACTGTATTCATGTAAGACTTTACTGTTATGTTTTATTATCGTAATAATAAATCAATATCATTTAGTAACTCCCGAGGCCATAATAAATACTCCATACATTCTAATTAACAAATAATAAGTTTATTTACTTTACCATAGAAATTTAGTTTGAATAACTTACTAGTAGTTTTTATTGTTGTCATTTATTTGTTTGTTTGTTATTAACCACAGACCTGCATTATTTAGTTCAAGTTTTCAAAACAGAAAATTGCTTAGTCCCACTTCCTTTCATCCTAACAAATATTTTAATTTTCAGAAGGGTGTAGAAAAGAAACAATAATGTTTTTTATTTTTAAAGTTAGATTTACATATAAAATATAAGTCTGAGTTTGAATTAATTAAAGAATACAAAAGCGATTCGAATGTTTGACTAACATTCCTTTTAAATTCATCTTTGATGTATATATCATGCTATCATACATGTCCAGTAACATTATAGTCAATTTTAAACAAAATATAATTTAACTTTACTGTTGTTCATAGGTCTAAATAATCATTATCAAAGATTATAAGCCCATATCCTTAAAATCTACAAAAAATGTAAATTCAATCAGTTACCTAGGTATTTATGAGATATTTCGGTTTCGTAAAATATAAGAACTGTACATATAGCTTTTTGCAACCACACCAACTAGACGAGTTAATCTATAGAAATGGTTCAGAGAATGTCACTTTTTTCTCTAAAAGAATGCCTCACAAGAACATTTTTACGAAATATCTAACACCAAATAATTTCATAATCACGTTTTTTTTTTACTTAATTAGAGATATCTTAAGATTAAAATATCAGAACATGTAGTTACCTCATCAATGACTATTTTCTAAATGTGTGTGTAAGCGTCTTTATATTTCGGCGACCTATGATTAGCATTTCCGGACTGTGAAACCAAAGATTAAATTGTCGCGATCCTTTACCGCAAAAACACACCCCCGCATTATGGGACCATGGGCGCACTATAAGGGTGACAGTCAGATATAACTATTTGATTTCACAAGAATAACGCAATAACAGGTGCTGTTGATTAGCTGCTTCTCTCTAGTGTATCCGTTTAATATCATATTGTGCAGATTTATGTTCTGTTATTTCGCATAAAATTCTTTAAAAGAACCAATCAGCTTTGTTCCGAACATGTTATTAAAATATTTATACTTTAGAAAACCAAGACTTTACCTAGTTCTTAACTAAAAACCAATAAGTTTAGGAGTTACATTAAAACGTTATAATTAATTCATATAATGTAATCATCTATATTTAAGCAAACAATTTGTATCTGTTTTATTCCAAACTTTAATGTATATGAACATTTTCTTTTGATATTTTATTTTTGGATCTACTGCCATATTATATTTATATCCCACATTACGTTATCGGCTACTTTATAAAAACAAAACATAAGCCCAGAAGTATAATTTATCATGGATTTCGATTTTCACAATGAAGAACATTCAAGCAAAACCGATTTCAGAATTATTTTCTCTCTTATGGGTGAATTAATTTTAAATACTATTGCATCAAGCTTACCATTAAACATACAGGAAACAGTGTTTTTTTTTAATTAACGAGAACTGAATACGTGAGTTTCTAAAGACTAAGAGAATTTCGTTCAGAATTTTCTACAAAATCATCAAGATGTTGATTCATCTATGAACTATTTTATATAAACTATAAAAGTAATCAAAGTAGAAAACATTATTGTAGCCATTTTTCCTTAAATAAATAGTTTAGACCGTATTAGTATTACCTTTGACAAAACAACAAAATTAACGAATCTCTTAGACGTACAGATCCTACGGTTATTTTTTTCAGTAATAAATGAACAAGAAAGCCTTAATGTAAGAAAGTCACGGTAGGAACAAGGCTGCTTAAGAATGAAAGAGCCCGGCATAGACAGGTGGTTACGGAGCTCGTCTCGCAATCTGCGAGTCGCGGGTTCGCATCTCCGTTCCACCAAACATGTTCGTCCTTTCAGCCGTGGGGGCGTTATAAAGTCACGGTCAATCCCACTATTCGTTGGTAAAAAAGTAGCCCAAGAGTTGGCGGAGGAAGGTGATAACTAGCTGCCTTTTCCCTAATCTTACACTGCTAAATTAAGGACGGCTAGTGTAGCTCTGTGCGAAATTGAAAACAAACAAGAATGAGAGAAAGCTTAGATGATAAACTTATCTTTCAGCACCAAGCTGTCAAAGCTTATAAGTCTCCAGTAACTCACGAAATAGTTCAATATAAAACAGATTTAATGGATGTATTAGTTCTTACCAAAAAGAACTAGATGATGTTGCAACTGATAAAATACCTAAAGACTTTAGTGAAATATACCATTATGTAGGAAAGTAGAATTGTATATTTAGTTGAACTTCTGTGCACATTAATTACAAAGGTATAGATTCAAAATGAGAATGGTTGCGCTTATTCAAGATAAAGAAAGTTCATGATTTCATGCAATATGTTATCAAAGACGAAGATGGCTTATTGTATTGATATAAATGATTAAGATATATTTACATTAAGAGATTTCTGAATAGAAATGAATGGTATAGAATAAAATATATACATATGATATGATACCTAATTGTATTTTAGATACATAGCAGGAGGTCTGTGTAATCATACATCCTTGCCTATCTTTGGGTTAAGCAGCCACATTCCATAATAGCAAACGATATTGGATTAGCAAGTGATAATTTCACTGTAATTGGTTTCGTAATTATGTTCTATACATCATAAATTTCTACTATATAAAGCTATTTTAATAGATGATAAGGAGCACATTCATTGGTTGTAACGTACAAAGGACGCTGAAAACCGTTTTCCTGTAGTCAAAATTTAAACCTTAACTTTCAAATAATTAATACAGCAGCCGAATTAAAATGGATTAGATTAGGCACTATTAAACAAATTAATATTTCCAACTCATATATATATATTGTAACGAATTTGTTATTATATATATATATATATATATATATTTATTTATTTTAATATCGACGTTTGTTTATATTAAATTTATATTTAGAAACATACAAAGCTTATACTGTTAAATGTGTATTGCAAAACTCCCGCCTATTCGCCAAAGTTTTGAAGATTCTCGAGAGTAAGAATCAACAATGTATGTAGCTTTGTATTGTTACATAATCTGAATTTTCTAGAAACTCTCCACACGCCTATAAATATAACCAACGTGACGCGCCAAAAAAAGAGTATCTATTATTAGTTTGCTATAGTCAGTGTGCTATAAACTTCGGAAGCTATAACTGTGATTGTTATAACGCTTATCAATCGG
>NW_013669173.1:73775-79081 GCF_000517525.1 Limulus polyphemus
ACATAATCTGAATTTTCTAGAAGGCTCCACACGCCTATAAATATAACCAACGTGACGCGCCAAAAAAAGAGTATCTATTATTAGTTTGCTATAGTCAGTGAGCTATAAACTTCGGAAGCTACAACTGTGATTGTTAAAACGCTTATCAATCGGAAAACTTCAAATATTTGACCAGGAGTATTTACAAAGTTCGAACATTACAAATCATTCAATTTCAGTGGATTCACATCGGAAATTAGTACTTTTATGAAAACATTACCTAACGTCACCGGTAGGAAAACTCGGCGTGTGTGGCTGGTGAATTACGAAGGACAAAACTAGCTAACTCCCTGTTAAGTGAATTATACCTACGTCAACTCGTAATTAACTCGCTCATCGTGAACACTCGATAAGATATCAAGGAAGTTCCAGTCTAGAAAGAAGACTTTACATTGCTTGTAAGTTTGTAAATTTTTTGTATATATAAATCATTGTGTGTAATAACTATTTGTAATAACTGTTATTTTAAATTGTATTGTTGTTTGTATATTAAAACATATTTGTATTAAAAAAAAAACTGTGTATCAATCTTGTTGGCAAATATCATAAACTGTCTATATATCGGCTTTCACTTAACTGCTAAATCCAAAGTACACTTTAACTATTAAACTTAAATTATCATTTAACTCAATTTCAGACCTTTCGAAATTCTAATACGTAATAATATACAAAATACAATTTACTGATTGTGATTGTAGCTCATCACATAAATGATAACTGGCAATTTATTTTTAAAGTTTAAGAACTGATGGAATATTGCACATATATATGAATTTGTATATATACTTGAAATAAGTGCTATAAAAAATGGAAGAAACAGGAGAGCATTGGTGTAATCAATTTCTAAACTAATCTATCTTAATGGGCAGCTTGTTCTTTCCGAAAAGCATCAACAGGGCCGGTGTCAAGTGCCTCGTGTAGTTTTCTCCATGTTTTGCTCTATTGTCAGCAAAAATTAACAAGAAAAAGAAGAAAAGAATCGCATGAAGCCATATCACACACTTCCAGTTATTATTATTCATAGGCTGTACTCATGAACAATATTGTAGCCACGCTTTTCTATTTACATCTGAAACAAGTGGTTTTTAGACTTGTTGGCTGTCAAATGTTGGTTTACATGTCAAGGCTATCCATTGTTGAAAGAGTCGGTCAATTGTTATACAGTCTGGTAACTGTTTCACTTGATAAACATTTATTTATTCAAGCCGTCACTTAACATATTGCATGATTAGTGTATTTGTCATATGGAAATAAATGGAATATTCTATAAGTACGTGTAGGGAAGCTCTAATAAACTAGCCAGTTTGGGTAGAATAAAATATAAATGTTCTAAGTAGATTGCTGCAATGATAAAACTATAATATATCATACATATATATAAATTAAATTTTGTAAAGACAAGTAGGGACCAAGACTAAAGAAAAACCGAGTTACTTAAAATTAAATTTTTTATCCCTACTTTGGGAAATCACTTGTAATCGTTTTAGTCTGAGCCAAAATAGTGATAATTTGTTTTTAATTTTAAGTAATTCCGTTTTTGCAGTTTTCACTTTCTCGTTTCAATACGTTTTGTAGCATTAAAACTTTCTATATTACTATTGCTAGCTAGGTTACGTATATATCGATCCCTACCTATCTTTATAAAGTTAATTCTTTTACTGTACTTGTTTCTTTTCTTTTTATTAGCTATATATTTATGCGCCAGAAATACCAAGCGTGGAGCGCGCGTATACCGGATTCGATTTTATTACCCAACAGGATCTCTACCTCCTACCCTCAAATCAAATTATACGCCCAAAATAGCGCATCGTCCGTTCATTATATATATACTAGTATCCTTTTCATTACAAGAAAAAAATCACTGGGACTCCAGACGGTAGAGTTCTGTGAAAGAATTAGAGCGATAAAGTTCGTATTTTTTCTGTGTGCTTGTCTGGAAAAGTCACTTACTTACTTGATTAGCTGAAAATTCCTTGAAATAGTGAATATTTGATTCAATCCATAAACACGTATATAGCGATTTAAGGGGCTTTATAAGTACAATAAGCTTAAGTTTTGCTCAGCCAATACTGTGAAATAGTCATTGTTAATATTTAGACATTTTAAAGTGATTTTAAACGGGCTATTTTTATGGCTGCCATTTTGTTTCATCACGATCCCTATATTTTCAGTAAGCGTTACGATGTCTCTTCAATAGAAAACTTGGTACTTCTGTTTCATAATGAGACATTATAACTATACAAGTTCATTAGTATCTCCTGTCTTTGCTGGCAATGTATTCAGGTTATTGTTTGTTTGTTTGCTTGCAGTTAAGCACAAATCTACAAAATGGGCTATCTGTGTTCTGCCCACCACGGGTATCGAAACCCGATTTATTGCGTTGTAAGTCCGCAGACATACCGCTGTGCCACTGGGGGTTAATTCAAGTTAACGGTACATTTAAAGACAAAGAAGCCGTTGAAATTTGCTACTTCTTTTTTCATAATAACATTCTTATTGGACTTTTTGAAGAAAATAAAACAACCTTTCGTCATTCTTTTAAACTTATGAGCACAGATAATTTCTCTTACTTTCAAATAGTTCTAGAAGAGGTCTAGTGGTTAGCGTCCAAGGTTTGAATCACGATATATGGCTAAACACGTATCACACTTTCAGACGTGACATTCATTCCTGCTATGAGGTTAAAATTAGCCATATAAGACAGTTGGTGCTATTGATTGATTGATTTTTCTCTAGCAATTCATCAATGATGGATAGCCAATCTAGGTCCTCGTGGTCTCTGATCTGACCGTCCAACCAATGTGCTGCACAACGTGCAGTACCACAGAACATAAAGAAGTAAAATTAATGTAGTTGACATAAAGATGAACAATTGAACAATAACAGAAAAAAACACTATATCAACTAATAGTTAATATATACTCCAAGAACCGTATAATATAAAATAATTAATTTGTATGATCAAATTTTGACCATGTTCTTTTTTCTTATCAAACATAAAAACTTTTGATGAGGGGCTTCGACGACGGTTATATTTTTGAACTTACTCCAGTCGAATATAAACACAAAAACTATAAATAAAAGCCTGCAAAGTGTCTGCTTTTGAAAACTATTTTGATCCTTATCCGGTAGATTTTATTTTTATAGTCATACTACAGATAGATTAAACATTATTATAGAAAAAAGGTTATTCAACCTAAAAGTAGTAAGTTTCTAAATATATTATACACGTAAAATAAGTTTGAGTGTGTATTGCTAAGCATCTCGCAGTTGCCAGAACTTCATTAAGAGAATTACAGTAAAGTAAAAAACATAACTAAATCAGCTACCTACTCTGTTAGTATATTTTTGCACTTTAGCTAATTAGCTCACGAATAACACAGAGATACAGTGAGAAACACACCAGAAAATTCAGAATGAAACAATGATCTGAAATATTTATTTTCAGTTTGTACAAAGTTTTCTTTCATCTGCTTTTAAATTAACAATTTTAAACTGATATAAAAAACCTGATAATTGAATAAAATAAAAAGTATAATTTATTAATATCGAAACTATATTAGTGTTTTTTTTATTTTACATTTATATTATGTATATGTTTCAAAAAATGACTGTATTGCTCAGAACTTATTCTAAGCTCTAGGCGAATAAAATTTGCCCAACATTGAATTGTGCTAGTCGTTTGGTGCAGCGATATGTGAAAAATAGACAAGTATTGAGCTAAGCCTGTGATCGTACGTAATTGTCTGGTTGGATAGTTCGTTGAGCTAGTCTTAATGAGTCTCATTAGTACGTTCATTATATGTGGACATAGAAAAGTTGGAAACTCTGGTTTCCCTTTTCTACTTATAGGAGATGTGTGTGATGATAATGTGAATATTGTGACATTCTGGGAAGCGCTAGTGAATTTAGAATTGTAATAAAACTTATAAAGAAACTTTATATATATATTTTTATATATCACCTGCCTGTCTCTGATGAGCAGTGTTTGTTGGTGAGCATTCACAGAAATGGCAACCAAACGAAAGTCTTTCTAGTGCTTGCTATTAATCGAGACTACATGTAATTAGTGTTGCTACAGGTTAATATTATGTTTTCATTTGTGAAACATTTCTGCAAATTGTTTGTTTTTTGTTTGAGTGAGGCTTATTTACACTTCGTACCTTATATTTTTCCAACGGTTAGTAGCATACCTTTTAGGCCTAGTTCACCTGGAACGCTTCTTTACGTTTATAAGATGGTCAGACTACGACAGCCTTATTGTTTGAGCTCATTATTATGGTTACACGAAAGAGGAAGTTTTAGAACTGTCCAAAGCAAAAGTTCTCATCCCTTCAGTTATGAAGTCCTGTAACAGTTTGTTTGTTAGTGCGAAGTGTAGGTAGCATGGCGCTATCCCTTATTTCGCACCACAGGGTAGGCAACAACCTACTCATATTTTTAAGTAATTAATTAATTTTTACTTTATTTGAATACAATGATTATTATTATGTGCCTTTTTCACCAAGTTCTTTATTCAAGTAAGAGGGTATTACACTTTTAGTATAAATAAATGGAGATCGAGAGGGCTAATCGCTGCTATAACAATTGGGCAAATAAATGTAAGCCCAGTCTAACTTAACAACATTATATGTAATAGTGCATGCGCAAACTAAGGAGATTAATCCATTTTAGCTATTGTATTCACAAAATGTTGTTTTTTAGAGCAAATGTTACACATTCGTCTATCTGCTCTCTGTTTACCGCGAATAACTGAACTTTGGATTTTAGTATTATAAGTCTGCAAACTAACTACAAGACTTATACATGTTTTATAACACTTAAATAATTTTTATTAAAATTTCTTATTAAGTACTATATACGAAGGTGTCGACAGTCTGAAGAAATATCATCTGTTATAGTAGCTGAGTACATCACACGCACTTTGTTCACGAGTTTATTGTTGTTTTCGGAGACTTTCCAAAGTATATACAGTATAATGTCTGTAGGTAAGTTGTGTACGTGTAGTTGAGATAACTACTAGTTTTCATGTCTCGTTTAAAGACATGTCTAAATCTCTTTGGGCAGCTTGGCAATGAAATCATTTGTTATGTATTACAATTTTGAATGATCTGAAACCGAGCTAAATAATAGTTTAAATTCAGTAGTTAAATAAATGCCGATATATATCCAATTTATTATATTTCCCAACAATAATGATACACACAGTTTCTTCTTTAATACAAAAATGTTTTAATATATACACAACAATACAATTTACAATAACA
>NW_013669173.1:79951-82160 GCF_000517525.1 Limulus polyphemus
GTGTTGGTTATATTTATAGGCATGTGGATAGTTTCTAGTAATATTGCTAACACACTACACTAGCGTGTATGTACACACATATATTGTTGATTCTTACACTCGAGAATCTTCTACAACTTTAGAGAATAGGCGGGTGTTTCGCAATACGTATTTAACAGTATAAGTTATGTACATTTGTAAATATAAATTTAATTTAAACACACATTGATATCAAAATAAATGTATAATAATAAATCCGTCACACGTTATATTTCACATCAGTCTTAGTAAACTGGCAAAAACAAACTTTCCATTCACACAGAAACTGCTAAAGGTGACCGTTTCAAAGTAGTACTAAATGAGTTAAACTGGCGATGGTGTTCATTAAAAGTTCCGAATGTAAAAGTTTTATTCGTTTCTTCTAACTAGTAGTTAGTGGGCAACGTAGAAGATATGTTATAAGTGAATTTATTATAAAGATAGCATTTAATAGAAATAAACAAAATCTTCTAGTTTATTAGTGAATTGAATAATACTTAAAATATTTTAATTCTTTGGTAAAGGAGGTGAGAGTTTACCTTAGAGCTGGTGTTACATGAGTCAGTAATGTTTTTCTTGTATGCTCGTTCCAGATCTTATACGTAAGGTACATATCAATTTGAAGCACAAAAGAAACTAGCAAATTAATTTAGTTTTAGTGATTGAAAAACTTTGTAAATATTTTTATGAACGTAAATATCTGGAACAAAATGAATCTAAAGATGTTCAAAAAATATTATTAACATTTAGGTATTTTAGGTATTTTACTAATCATTTAGTTTTCTTTCTCAGGCACTGATACTTTGTTTGAAAAGATAAAGCTTTTTCCTTCTAAATAAGTTTCGTAAAAAACTGTTATATTAAAACTTTCTCCAGACATCAATTCTAAAAAATGAACATCATTTCTCACTTGTTTACAGCTCCATCAAATTTTAATTCCTGTAAAGCAAAATTACCTGTACAGGGTTTGTGGTAAATTATATTTCAGTTAATACAATACTTGCGGAATTACTCTTTAAAAATAGAGTACAAAAACGAATATTGTTTTTAGTTTGTTTGAATGTTAAAAAATGATATTATAAAGAAAGGTTGAATAAAAGTGACTAAACAGTAAACACGTGTCAGGGAGTAAGATATCCAGAAAGTATTTTATTATCGTTCTGTAAATTGAATTTCATCGATCTCATTACTAGTGCGGTGAAAGAAGAAAAAGACAGAATTTAGATGATAATGGTCTATAAAACTACTTTATGCTCCATTTTATTTACTTTCGCAATTCTTATGTATATCACAGGATGTACTTAAGCTAGATTAAACTAGAATTTGAAGGAACATTTAACAGTTGAGTCCTTTTGACAACCACCAACACTATACTGAGAACACTGCAGTAATGTATAACTCTGTGCTATATTTCCAATGTATCAAATGCCTGAAATTAATAATATGTTTTATCTTTTCTTTCCCCTTTCTCCTCCATGATGAATATTATATAAATTTAAACAGATATTTCCTGAAGTTCCTGTTGTCTCCTTCTGAAAAAATCTGAACTCTAAAAGATAGCCTTGTTCACACAAAAGTGAATTACATCCCACCCAAAAATGGTTGTCATCCATGTGGTAAAGCCCGTTGTCAAACCTGCAAGTTCATAAAAAAACACTGACTCATTTTCTGACAAGCACAATCAAAGAAACTTTAAAATATCCATAGAAATCACTTGTGAAACAAAAAAATACCATTTACCTAATTTAATTACCAATATGTAGGACATACAAAAACAACTCTCAGAGAACGTTTCTACAACCATAAATATTCTATTAACACCAAAAAAGATCTCCCTGTTGGTCAACACTTTAAACAACCTGGTCATTCCAATAATGATGTTACTCCATCGGCCTTGAAACAGGATTCAAAACTAAAGCAGATAGAGAAATAAAAGAATCCTGGAATCAGTGATCTTCATTCACTGGTTTCATATCTGTAAGAAAAATCTATACTATTATTCTACTTGTTTGTATGTACGACCCTTATGCTTTCTGACCGAGAACCTGCTACATAAGCATGCGTAGTTAGAATGTTTCCCAAAAAAACCGCGCATGCGCATTATTCACTCGACGTATAAACAGAGAGCTGCAAAGCTCAGTGATCAAGTCGCTGCAATTGCTGTATGAAACAAGAAGTAACAACAAAAGGG
>NW_013669173.1:82759-85558 GCF_000517525.1 Limulus polyphemus
AAATGTTTTGCGGGTCTCTGCTAATAATTTTTTATTCTTTGCATATATTTTTCATGTAATGCGAACACTGAATTTCCTGAAACTTCTATTTATTTAAGATAATTTTCCACATCTGTTTTTATAAATTGATTAGCATAACATATCTTTTTCAAACAGTCTCCAGGTGTCACTATTATTTTACTTAAACACTTAAGTACAGTTTTAAATATACATATATTTGTTCATTTCTAAAGTAAAATATTCCTAACACCTTTTATTGTACCGGAAATGAGATGTTTACAACAGTACATAGAGAAATAGACTAAATATTTCTTGGAACACCGGATGATCATTATGACATCATTAAACTCCCTATATATATATCACTCATTCGGTTACACCACAGTTTTCTCGGAGTACTCCTGTTTTCCTCTCATATCGAAAATTTTGGGTATTAGATCTATAGATCTCCACCCGTTGATTTTATGTGATAGCCCACTCTGGTGCCGCCTTCACTTTTCTTGCTTTTGTTTGCTTGACATTCAAGTTCAAAAATCAAATATGCAAGGTTTTTATTCTGTTATTATTATTATCTTATTTTTTCAAGTAGTTTTTTCTAATTCGTAATATCTTGAGTGGGGAAGACGAAAACTTTTTCTGAACATCTCCGATTGCGTTCAGTCCTAAACAGCAGTTTAGGATTAAACGTTTTTAAATCAAAATTACTACCACGTTTTTGGGTTTGGTTTACACCACCATTCCCAGTTTGCCCCTGAAAAACTGAGATCCACCTTTGATAAGTTATGTAACTATTAAGAAATGGACAGTGTAGAGTTGATTTATAAAATTGATTAACTATGAATTCAAATTATAGCAGGGAATATGAAAGATATTTCTCAACAGTTCAGTTTTCTCACTCCTTTTGGTAAACACAGCTGTAAAGCTCTGTCTTAGTAAACTAACTAAATTCCACAAGTAAATAAATCCGATGGTTCCATCTTCCCAGAATATTTCGAGAATACTTGTTGTCAACTACTTACATTGTCTTAAATCTGATTCTGATAGAAATTGCTTCAAAAACTTTGTTTGAAAAAAAAAACATATCTATATAACTACTTTATAAACATTTGAATGCTAGTTCTTTAATAATGTATGGTCTGTCCTTCAGATAAAATCCTTCAATATTTACCACAGCCGAAGTTATCACAATGTATGGACATATATCACTTAGGCATGTAAACTACAATCTCATCTACTAGAAATAAACCAGTTCTTAAACCTAATTGGTCAGGAGTTTGCAATTTTAAATCGACGATCAGATATCCAAACGGTTGCTGAGTTGCATCTTGATAGAATTCTTTAAAGTATTTGACATGTGTCAGAAACACTTGTCTCACTAAAACATTCAGCTGAGAGTTGTCTGTCACATTCTTGAACAGAATTATGTATTGATAGTTTAAAGTAATGTTATACATTTCTCTACCATGATGAAATACATTCTGTACCATATAAAACATGTCTTAATTCAAATGGTGACTTCCACATGTAATAATTTGGGAAACTCCCTTATTTTCTCCGCTTTCACGCACAAGATCGTCAATTATAAAAATATTTGGCTTTTGGGGTTATACATAATCACGAAAATTTTCAGGTAAACCTTCGACAAAACGGATATTAGGAATGGTTTGCATTAAGCATGTAAATTGTTCAAATTCACTACAGAACAAAATCTAGTGTGTATCATCCAGAATTGCAAGGTGCTCTTGAGAGACTCCATTCTTCCACGAAAAATATCATGCAAACTTACTGTCTCGATAACGAGAAGGATTAGGATGAAGGAGTTAATTTATTATTATTTGCTGTTCGTGAGTCAGTTCAGAAGTCGTTAGGGCTTAGCCCGTTTGAGTTGGTGTTTGGCCATTCAGCGCATGGTCCTTTGAAGTTGCTGAAGGAACAATGGTTGGAGGACGACTCAAAAGAAATGCACTTATGGAATTACATTTCCAAATGTTGGTCCAGATTCTTACATGCTTGCGAATTGGCTCGAGAAAATTTGAAGTCATCCCAAGTTAAAATGTTTATGACAGCAAGGTTAAAGAACATAAGTTCTGTCCTGGTGACATGGTTTTAGTATTGTTACCCACTATGGGACATCCACTCAACAAAAAAAAAGAGAAAGAAAGAAAGAAAAACGAAGTATATGACTATTAAATTGCAGTTTATCACCACGAGAATATGATTTGGAGATAATCCATGTCAAAGGGATTGATAACATTTGTGCTGACGTACGTGTGTTTACTATGTAGTTTTATGATCATAGGTTATTTGTACTGATTGTGTTGTGTACTGTAATGATTACTGAAGTTTTGTAATCCTTTGAATAATGTATTATATTTAGTGTTTTGTTGTCAAAATATATATATATATAATACCTTAGTTAAAAATTGTCTAATGCCAATTTTTAATTATCTAAGGAAGGAGTTGTGACGGATTTATTATTATATATATATTTAAATATTGATGTTTATTTAAATTATATTTATATTTACAAATGTACATAACTCATACTGTTAAATATGTATTGCGAAACTCCCACCTATTCTCTAAAGTTGTAGAAGATTCTCGAGTGTACGAATCAACAATATATGTGTGTACGTAAACGTATTGTTACGTAATCTGAATTTTCGATAAACTCTCCACACTCCTATAAATATAACGAACGCGACGCGCCTTAAAACAGTATCTATTATTGGTTTGCTATAAACTTCGGAAACTATAACTGTGATTGTTATAACGCTTATCAATTGGAAAACTTCAGAT
>NW_013669173.1:85800-87354 GCF_000517525.1 Limulus polyphemus
CTTCAGTGGATTCACATCGGACATTAGTACTTTTACGAAAACATTATCTAACTTCATCGGTAGGAAAGGAGTGTGATCAGTGAATTTCACAGAGCAAGCGAGCTCCCTATTAAGTGAATTGTATCTACATTAACTCGAAATTAATTCGCTCATCGTGAACCCTCGATAAGATATCAAGGAAGTCCCAGTCTAGAAAGAAGACTTTACATTGCTTGTAAGTTTGTAAAATTTTTGTATATATAAATCATTGTGTGTAATAACTGTTATTGTAAATTGTATTTTCGTTTGTATATTAAACCATATTTGTATTAAAAAAGAAAACTGTGTGTATGAATCTTGTTGGGAAATATCATAAGTTGGAGATATATCAGCATATATTTAACTACTAAATTTAAATTATCATTTAGCTCGGTTTCAGACCATGTGAGATTGTAATAAGTAACACATCCACAGCATCTCAACTCTTACTGATTTTCACTGTCTGCAGCCAGTTGTAATAAAGTGAAAAGTAGAAATAAGATAAAATCAAGCCACCCTCCCCCCAAAAATTTATTTCTACTAAACAATGCCTGCCATCCTCCATCTTTAAGTTCTAAAAAATCCTTAAAGTAGAATAAATAACACCCTAATTACGGGATAGCTAAGACAAGTCCAAACTTGGGTCGGCTGGCCCAGACACCACTGCCATTCTTAGGTCATTCCTTTTTCTGTTGGGTGAGCTTGGCAATCTCAATCTGTGCTCTTATTCTCTCTATTTCCAGTCTTTCCCCCTCTCTCTCTCCTTTTCTTCTTTAACAGTTTTTGCTCTTATTCTCTCTATTTCTATTTTCTTTTCTTGTTTTAGTCTTTCTTCCTCTCTTCTCTGCCCATGCCCTTCTCTCTTCTCTAGTTCTTGTTGTTGTTTGACAAACTCTCGTAGGTCGCCATCTTTGAATCCAAGACACTCACCTCTCTCTGTCCATTTATTAAAATTAGTCGACATGGTTATATAGCATGAATGTAATCTCTACACTATCTTCGTTACCACTATAGTTGTGCATATACAGGCGTACTACTGCCGTCATTCACGTCTTCTTCTACCGCCTTTTACCACTGCATGGTTCTGGCTGACTCGCCAAATGTAAAGTTTTTATAGGGCCGGATTCTTTATAGTAGATGTCTGTGACTTGTTGGTGATAAATGTCAACAATAAACGGACAGCACACAGTCCACTTGTTTTAAAATAGTATATTCAAAACAAGTCAAATGTATGCACAAAAATTCGTTTCACTATTGGTTATCACAGTTGTATCCAGAGCTTTAAATAATTGTCTCATTTTCGTCAAAGTCCATACAGGCTGGTTCAATTACTTTAGAACACTTTTTGACATGAGAAATTCTTCTTCTTTTTAACTCTGTTTTACAATACCACTGTGAAACTCACAATGTATTGCTCGATACAGCTAAATTAACAATCACACAGTCTACGTACATAGTTACGTAACGAAACTTATCATAACTATCGTTTTTAAAATAATTAATAATGTTTGTTTGTAATTAAGCACAAAACTACAC
>NW_013669173.1:88283-102986 GCF_000517525.1 Limulus polyphemus
ATCAGTATAAAATGAAACTGAGAGAAAACTCTGTTTTGAGTGCAATGTCATCTGTAAACTTCTTTCTTTACTCGAGTGTACGTGTTTCAATTGGCAGTTGTTGAACTATATTTAATCCAAACGATTAGACAGCAAGTCTTCTTGAATGAAATATTTGCTTATGTATTTTTCACATTAATAATATACGATAGAATATTAAAAATGTTTCCTTATATTAGAAATATATAACTATGATTATTCAACTAAGTTGAAAAAAACAACAGCACTTTATTAACATATTTTGATATCTATATACTACTAAAATTCTGAGATTGTTTGTTTGTTTGTGTGTGTGCTTGTCAGTAATATGGGTGGGTCATGGTGGTCTTCTTTATTATAAACAGCAGTGCAATTAATGATGTATATGTGCTTTCATGACTTTTTTTTTAGTTAATGAGTTCGAAGGACTTTTATTTACCTTGCATATAACCAGTTGAGACGTTAGTGGATTTTACTCATTCTCAGAAAATACTGAGATTAAACGTTTATTTTTATATACAACCGAAACAAAGTTGCCGAGAGAAATGTTTCTATGTATCTCTAGACCATTTAGAGTGCTAAATTTCAGTCTGTCTAACTTTTAGTCTGCTTTGTGTATCTCTTGTCATGAAATATAAGATGTTTTGACGTATTCGTGATATTTATTCTTTTAATAGTAATTTAAACATTCTTTCTCCTTTATATTCAGTATATGTGATTTAATGTATTATATTTAACGAATTTTTGTAAGACTGTTATGAAATGTATACAAACATAACGTATCTGTTACTGAATGTAAAAATAAAAAACAACAACAACAAAAAACGATGTTATGAAGTATATATAATACGTTAGGGAACAACCAAAATATTTGCAACTTTAATTACATACTTCAGTAATGAAACACATTATGCTAAATGACTAGAGCTGTTTAAACATTTGTTTAACAACAAGTAAAAGCTTGAAATGGTCTATTCTTTCATTGGGGGTGTGTGTCTGTAAGCCAGATTTCCACTCCTCATCATTGACCCTGGACACCACCACCAATGAAATATCAGACCAAACCAAGCCTTTATAATAGTGAGGTATCGAAACATTCCAAGCATTTACTTGTTGTTAAACAAATGTTTAAACAACTCTGATCAACTATGCACCAGCTGCCCACTGTTGGCTAATAATACGAAGAATTAAATTGTAGTAAAATGCTACAAGTTCTTCAAATACCTATAGAATGATAGGTTTCTTTTTTTTGTGAGTGTAAAACACTTAAAAACACCATTTTGACATTATGCTAATTGTTAGGTATTACAATTTCAAATAGCCTAAAACTGAGTTAAATTGTAATTTAGATTTAGCAGTTAATTAAATGCCAACAAGACTGATACACACAGTTTTCCTTCTTTTATACAAATATGTTTTAATATACAAACAATAATAGAATTTACAGTTATTACAAACAATGATTCATATATAAAAGTTTTACAAACTTACAAGCAATATAGTCTTCTTTTTAATCTGGAACTTCCTTGATTTTTTATCGTTGGTTCACGATGAGCGATTTAATTTCGAGTTGATGTAGATACAATTCACTTAATAGGGAGCTAGCTAACTCGGTAATCTTCGCCAATTTTTTTCTAGCGGCGAAGTTAGGTAATGTTTTCGTAAAAGTAGTAATGCCCGATGTGAATCCACTGAAGTTAACTGGTTTGTAATGTTCGTAATTTATAAATGTTCCTGGTTAAATATTTTAAGTTTCCCGATTAATAAGCGTTATAACAATCGCAGTTATAGCTTCCGATGTTTACAGCACACCAACTATAGCAAACGAATAATAGATACAGGTTTTAGGCGCGTTGCGTGTGGAGAGTTTTTCGAAATTCCAGTTTACGTAACAATACTGACGCTAACACTAGCGTTTACGTATACACATTTATTGTTGATTCTTACAATGGAGAATCTTCTACAACTTTAGTGAATAGGCGGGAGTTTCGCAATGAATATTTAACAGTACAAGTTATGTACATTTCTAAATATAAATTAATGTTAACGAACATCGATATTAAAATAAATATATGATAAATTCGTCACATAATATTATAATAGCTTATTAGTTTTGTTTATTATAGATTATATCTGAAGATAATGTTTTGTCTAAACATGTAGTATGTTCCACCATCAATAAATATCTTCTTTATGCATATAAATCGTTGTTTGCCTACCTATTATTAACTTTAATCTCAAACTAAACAATTTTTATGGCACTTTTAAATCGTACATATCGAACACTAAATTGAGTTTTTAGGTAAGTAATGTCTTATAGTAAAACAGAAGGATATAGTTCATTTGATGTTACATATTTAAATGGCAATGTTTACACACAAGGCTAACGTTCACTATCAGCATTAAAACAATTTATAATAAAAACGTGATATTTAAGCATTAAATAAATAACTGTGAATATAAGGTTCTTAATTAAATGTGGTATATATTAGTGTGTTAATAATAGATCAACAAATATTTCAGTAAGACCCTAAGAGTTATGTTAAGGATTTTTAAACCAAATACTACTTTGCATTACATTTTGTTTTCGATCTTTGCGTAACTTCGATTCTTGGGAAACTGGGTGATATTAGAATCAAACGTATTTATTGATCCACCTGAAATACAAAGAATCATCCGCGTTTCTCAAAGTTTCACTATCTTTGGATTTATATACAAAATGCTTTTGCTCTATATTGAATACTCTTTCTTGCTTCGTTCTTTAGCTTTCTGACCATTTTTGCCGACCACAAGCTATTTATCGACTCCTTAGCAGAAAAAGCAAATGGATTCTTGAGTGTTTGATATGTCAAAGAGAGAAAAAACCATGGACTCTGCAGTTAATGTGTTTTCTAATATAACATGGACTTAGTGCGTTGCCATGATGAAAACTTTATTCGAGCAAACCCAACGTCACCTATTCCCAGTTTCTTCCTTGAAGTGTGGATACCATGCGATGTAGCAAGTCCCATTTAGCCTTAAAAAGGTATTTTTATTTACTGTTTAATGCACTATTGGCAAACAACAAAACTTGAGTAACTTTTAGGAGTCTTGTGTAATATGTTTGTCAGTTTACTACTTACTTTTACCTTTCAATACCTTAAGTAATACATTGAATAATGGTTTCCCTGTACGTGAGGTAAAATTGTGAAAAAAACCTGTTTTTATTTTAAGTGATTTAAATACGTAACAATTTATCTAGGTTTCTAGAGCTATTTAGATGTATAATTATTCATATATTCATTTTGGCATCAATAATTAATTTTTTCAAAGATCTCTTCATGAAATATTAAATAAAAGCATTTTTTATTTTGTAGGAAAGATCTGTAACGAATGTGGGTGTCATGATATAAAATATTGTTTAGTTTAGATGTTACTGATTGATTTGTTTTGTGAGTGAATATCTTATTATTGTTTAGTTTTTGTTATAATAAGAGTTAAAACAGACGATTGTTGGAGGTTTTGTTACTAATTCATTGATGTTGAGACTATTGAACGTCGCATGTTATACATTGACGTCGAGAATATAAAAATCGGACAGACGATTAGGTGATATAAATAAAGATATAAATACCATGAGACGAGCGGGAAGCAGCAGACAGATAATACAGTAGCAGAAGAAAGTAAAGTTACAAAAGGAAAAGTTCGTCGGAAAGTTAACTACCTAGGCATAACGATTGACATAGGCCTAACGTTTAATACATTAGAGTAAGACTAACAGTAAAAAAGGAGATACTAAGAAGAATTTATTCCATCAAAGAGTGGTTCTAAAGTAATTGAATCAGCCTGAGTGCACTTTGACAAATGGAACAGAGGATCTTCAGAAGAAAGAAGACCAAACGATTACGGTAACTTGCCCCACAATTGTAGGTGAATCACACACAGAATACTAGTGCGATAGTAATAGAGAAGATAGTTCTGTTTGTTAACTGAAATTCTAAAGTAATTGAACAGGCCTAAGTGGATTTTGACAACAAGAAGAGAACTATACATATTGTGTTTATGATATGCCTATAATCGCTATAGTGTAAAGACTTTGTTGTACATACGTTTAACTTGTTCTGAATATATATATTATTTGAAAACAAGTGAAGTGCGTGCTGTTTATTCATTCTTGAACTTATCGCTAACAAGCCACAGACACCTACTGTAAAAGAATACAAAGCCCAACATCAACATAGTATATTTTCATACTATTAAGAAATGTAAGTAAAAGCAAAGATCAGATTTTAAATTCTGACAGTAGGTAAATTTAACAAATGAGTATATCAATATAAATATACAGGATTGACTAAAGAAATAATCATCACACTCATCTGCAAGAAAATCTTATATATTGCTTCATTAATATCTTTTGATTTTAGATTCATTAATAGTGTAGCTCATTCTATTAACATTCGTATAGTGTGCTATTCTAATATTTCTCTGTGATTAATATTTGTCAAATACAACATACGAATATCAAAATCTGCCCTACCATGCGAAATAAAGTTTGTTCATTGGTAACTTTTAATAATCACTATACGTTTGTCTCTATATACGTAAATAAGCTAAATATTTGGGGTTTACCAGTAATAGTTAGTCTAGAAACATCTTAGAGTGACAAGCGAAAAATATTTTCTGTTCCAGCCTTGATACAAAATAAAGTACAATTAAAATAGATCATTTGACAACTATACCGTTGAGGTATTTAAGCTGACGCGTTTTGAAAATGGAGACGATCGAGGTAACCGATAAAATGGGAATTTGCAAATACAGAAGATTGGATAGAAGAAAAAAGAAATTAGAGACTAGCAGGTGTAGGTTTTGCATTTCCAAAATATATATTTAACAAGAATACACGTTTTGGTATGCGAATAAAAGAAGTTTTTACAAATATGTCTGTAAGTTAGGAATTCCTTTAAAATACGAAAATTTTAAAGTATGTATAGTAATTTATAAATTAATAAAATACGACGAAATTAAGGTGTACTATTTGCCTATCGTATTAGTTTATTTACGCTTTGTAATTTTTGAGATTACATATATTTTAACATTCATATCTAATATCTGTATTAAATAATCTAAGAATAAATTTTCCTAATATGAGAACGATAACATATATGAAGAACCGACACAATTATAGCTTTCAAGACAAACATAACTCCTTCTTCCCTTGATCAGTTTCCACGAAGCAATATATAAAAGTATTTCTTTCCTCATCATTAACAAGAGAAACAGTTATTAATTAAGCAGATATTTATTGACACATCTCATGAGTTGTCTTGAAAGCAGAAGAATAAATGTCAGCAGCGGCGGCCATGCTGTGCAAGTCGATGATACAGAAACTGAAGAAAGATTAAAATTTATGTCAATAAATATCAGAAACAATATATATTTGGCAACGAATAAATTAGTTAACCTTAATTTCTATAACAGAAACGTGCATCAATATTATTTTCTCAAGTAAGAAACGCCTCCCAGTGGCACAGCGGTATGTCTGCGGACTTACAACGCTAGACTCCGAACTTCGATACCCGTGGTGGGCAGAGCACAGATAGCCCATTGTGTAGCTTAATTACAAACAGACAAGTAAGAAACAATCTATTTTTAATGCAGAATATTATATTCTCTTTGTAAGTCTTCAAAAAATGACAAATATCTGCAAACAGAATTTTTGTTTCTTTGCTCTGAGCACTAAGGTTTAAAAGTATGAAATCATTAACTTCTGATTCAAGATTTTTAACATGGTTTCTCACACAGAAAGTACAAAATTACGTAACTGACAAACTGCTGAAAAGAACACTCTTTCAAGTTTATGTGAAAAATATGTTATAAGGAATAATAAGTTTATTTTCTATAGGTACTCCTTACAGCATAGATTGAAATTTACATGTTTGCACAGAAATTGATTTTACACCTATCTTTAATTTCGTTTTTTTTTGTAAGTAATGAAATAAATGTTTCTGGTTGTCATCCCGGAGACCTGAGATTTTATTTGTAGTTAAAAGGTATAATTTACAATCAGTAAGTTTTATAGCTGACATTGAATATAATTTAACTAAACAAAGTTTACACAGATATTTCACTTGCTTACAAATCCTGTTTTTATTAGTTGATTTATTTTTTATCAATGTAGGTACATAAAAAGAAAAAAAAATAATGTAAAATAAATGCCTCAAAGAATTCTTCGTAGTGAATGCCGGTGAAGGATTTATCTCATACTCTTTAAAACATAATAATCCTCGTAAAACTTTTACAAAAGTAGATAAGCTATTATATATCTCTATCTTATCCTAGGACATAAAATGATTGTGAACGGCAGATTATATATATATACTTATCATACTCATAGCAATCTAAAGAGTAAGCTAAATAATTATATACTATCAGTTTTTTAAAACATTTCATTAAGACAGACAGTTTATGGTATGTATGAAAACGACAACACAAAATAAAAGAGTTTGTTTTATGGTTAATGCCTGCTTTGAGAAATGACGTTAATAGTCTTATTCTATCATTTGTTTCGATACATATACACCGTTTAGAAAAATTTTTAGATTAACACCCTCTCATCTGTAACCCAAAAGATAATGAGAGATGTCTAAAGTAGTGAAATAATGGAATTCCTTTGATATGGTAGAGCTCAAAGTAGCATTAACTTGTTTTTAGTTTAACAGTACACTTGCGTTGTGGTTATATATAAATACATAGCATGGAATTCAGTAATTCAACGTTTTTTTTGTATCGATTCAACAAATATTTTAACTAATATACCTGATAGTATAAGAGAAAAATTTTTTGATTAAATAATAGAAATATACATACATTGTGTTTCTTCATTATTCCAATGGTTGTTTTTGTTCTTCTCCTTAATGGCAATGATCTGACTGTTTTCGTGCTTGTTGAAAAAGCTCGTGCAACGTAAGATCATCTCTCTTCCTCAGAAATGATAAGACTGCACAGTAAAATGAATGTCACTATTAACGGAAACAAGGCTATCAGGGTGATAAGTAGCGGGACGAGACATAACAAATTCGGATCATGCTTACACAAATGAGGAGAAATAATTTCATTCAGTTAGTCAAGACATAAACTTCCCGAATTGGTTACAAGTTTATAAATCTAAATATATTATCTTAAGTCATACAGTTTTTAAACTTGAGAGAAGTTCTATATCAAAAACATACTTATTTAATAATTGAACGTAAAACATGCGATAAGAATACCTATAACATGTTTCCATGTAAAACAATAAAACTTCTTGAAATGAAAAAAATTATCTAGATCTATAAAATAACATAAATTAATTTCTCCTAACTACCTTTATTTTTAGTAGCGACATATTATATTTTGTTTTCTGTAGCCAAAATATGATAATATAGTTTATTTTCAAAATATTTTAAACTTTTAACATAATTTTCGCTTCACATAACATTCAAAAAACCTAATGACCTGAGTTGCAAACAACACATTTTAGTAACTTGCACTGTTTATACTGATCTACCAGGGGAACAACAATGAGTAACATGAATTCTATTCTGGAAAACAAGGACAAGGTATAGAGTGTATCAATACCGAAACCACTTTTCCCAAAAACTAGCATTATTTTCCCTTTTCTCTTTTGTCCTTTCTTTTAACAATAAAATAACAGTGACTTGAATAAAAATTGCGTCAGCACGTAAATAGGTAAGGCAGATACTTCATGGCACATGGCTAGAGAGCGTTACATGTGTGTCGACCACAGGCAACTGGAGGTACAAAAAGGGTAGAGACAATGGTGTCATCAGAAAAGATGAATGGCTAGGGACGCATTGCTAAGCCACCATGACAAGCAGACATGACAATGGAACGTCAGAGACGATTACGTAATAGTTCCACGAAGTGAAACCAGAAGACGCTGGCACTATGTGATGTTGTCACAAGAGAAGGTGCATTGCTAGTGGCGCGTTTTTAGGCTGCCATGACAGACGTCCATGAAAAAGATCAATTTATTTTCTTAATATGGCTAGATTTAATACAGTTAGTATAAAAACTAATTCATTAGTTCTATATTTAATCATTCGTTCTGACATTTTATATGTAAATTGTCCTGAAAAGGATGCTTATTTAAATGCCATGCAATAACTTAATATTTACTATTTCACTAGTTTGTCTTTATGCTATCAGTATAACTTGACAAAATATTTCATTCTAACATATGTTACTTTATAATTTCATCTTAGACGAGTTTTACAAGGGAATATGGTGTTACTATAATTCCACATATTATTATGTCATTAATGTCTAGATTTAATTATACTACAAGTAAAACCATTATTTTGAGTTTCTAAAGGACGATAATGTTACTAACACAATTAATTTACTGCTTAAATGTTTTTACCATGCCTAATATTTTGATAAGACAGCTAATCACGTTTGTATGATTTATTACATATTTAACGTGTAATGATTATAGTTTTAGTTTCTATACTTAAGCATACTTTTAAAATTATTGTCCTGAAAAGGATGCAAAAAACTATAAGTTCAATGAGGCAACTATTAAAATATACATATTATCCATTATTTGAATGAGGCAGTTATTATAACTGATAATTTACTTTCATCATTCTGAAAAGGACGACTATTTAATTCTCTATATAATGTAACATGCTGTTTCACTTTATAAGCATATTATGTATGATTTCATTTTGCTACAACTAAAATATTAAATGAATGACAAAGTGTTTATCCATTCATTTTTTTTGCCCCGCATGGCCAGGTGGATAAGGCGCTCGACTCACAATCTGAGGGTCGCGGGTTCGAATCCGCATCCCACCAAACATGCTCGCCCTTTCAGCCGTGGGGGCTTTATAATGTGACGGTCAATCCCACTATTCGTTGGTAAAAGAGTAGCCCTCTAGTCTTACACTGCTAAATTAGGGACAAACCATCCATTTTCTGTTAAAAATTTCATAAAACATTGAATCTGTCTAACGTTAAGACACTGTTAACAAATATTACACACATACAGACAATGTTTCTATAAATGGAGGATGATGAGCTCATTGTTTCAATACATCATCAATTTAATCACATGTACAACTATTGTTGAGTTAAAATAATAAAAAAATCTCGACACAAGATTTCTTTGTATGTATCAAACGATTTGTCTCGAAAAGGATACTCATTTTACATGTTTAGCTTTATAAATCAGTTGAGTTTAAAGAATCTATGTAAATACAGTTACTGTTGTTACCCCTTTGTCTTGTTTCTTATAAACCGTATATAGGTTACACGACATGATTCGCGGGTTACTTATTCAAGGTCACTGACCGGTTTTTTGCTTTTTGACCTTCAGTGTTAGCTAAAGCCGATAACACATTCGTTTGAATAACTCACGGATTTACTACATCTGGTAGAAAAACTTTTATTAAAATAGAAGTGAATTATAATACACTGTCAATATCTATGTATTGACATTGTATTTTGAAAATAAACGATTCAAAACTATACAAAATGATGTATTTTTCACATAAATTTAATGTTTACCATACTTTAACTATAATTTTTATATGTTACTGAATTTAATAGTCAGGAAATAATCAACATTTGAAGAATATGAGATTTCATTATATGACACAATGAACTACATTTGCATGTACTTCAATAGTGACAGAGTTAACTATTTCTGATTAGTGTCTGGTTACAAGTCAGACATATCCTAATAGCATTTGGTAGTTGCATATGTTCATAGTAAGTTTGTTTGTTTACGACTTTCGCGCAATGCTACACAACGGCTATTTACTCATAGAAAGGAAGGCAGGTAGCAGCACTCACCGCCAACTCTTCACTTACCACAGTTGAACAGTGGAATTTAACCGTTACTCATATAACGCACCTAAAGTCCCTAATTGTGAAGCTCGTTTTTTGTGGCAACGGAACACGTACTTTAAACACTCAGATTCATAGTCTAGCAGTATAATTGTTAGGCCACACCTAGCACACTTATAATCGTGTCTAACGATTGGTCTAAACACTCCAAATCGTGTCTGACCAAGAAGAGTGGATCGAAGTAAAATAGATACTACTTTGAAAAATTATTTATGTCGCCAAAAATGGTAACAACAACAACAACAACAAAAAAAAAAAGAGTCAGCAATAGTGGAGTTAGAAGTTTTAAGTGTTCGGCTTGTTCCAAACAAAATGTATTTTCTGAACTAAAGAAGAAACTGTGTATATTTTGGGTTGGTTACTACAAAAGTCAAAACAGCGCGTAGCAGGGGTTGCATTCTTTGAGAACATTTCTAGTTTTTAGTGGTTTTATGCAAATTGCTTTTCATTATTGAACAGTCAATACATCAGAATACTAAAGTGAAAGAGGAAATGAATAACGTTAAAGATGAGTTAGCACAAAAAATCAACAGGACACATAGAAACCTTAAAATACTAAATATATACATATATAACTGACAATACAGAGAGAATTAAATGCATAATGCATTTTTCTACCTTGCAAAAAAGTGTAGTCACAGAACTAGAAAAACTACTTCAAGAGAAAGGAAACATCTCACAGGATCATGGTAATATTGGATTACTTTAAGCTGATGCGTCCTTCGGGCAGTTGATATAAAAATGTGAACAAAACATATTATGTAAAAGTACGTTACATGTTTTACACAAAAACAAATATTTTTAAGCATGTGCGATATCTTTCTTCATTAGACTCTAAGCTATATTTCCTAGGAGATTAAAAGTCATCATCTCACTGTTGCGACAAGCTACTTTCATGAATGTCAGTGCCCAAATGGTATGGTAAACATATGTATTTAATATGGCTCTGATGCTAATAGGTACATTGACACGTACGGCATTGTTCCTTTATGAACAAATTCATAATCGCCAAAATACGTTGTTGTTGTTTTTGTACAAGGTGTTCTTAAGTTATGTTAACAGAATTGTTTCAGATATAGTAGTCATGAACCACTACTACAATGGGTACTAAAAGCCTTTAGTTCAAGAAGTATTTTACAACATATTTGTTTGCTTCAGTGCAAAGCCTCATAATAGGCTATTTGTTCTCTCTCCAATACGAAGAATCGAACGCTGGATTTTATCATTATAAGTCTGTAAACTTACCTCTGATTCACTGAATAACTCGGTACAACAGAATTTTCAATATATTTATACATAATTATTAAAAAAAACTGTTAGCATTATTCCCGGAAACTTTATATAAATAAATTTAAGAAACTGTTTGGTTGTTTTTCGTAAAACTGATTTGAGAAATATATATTATACATATATTAAACGTCCAAACACTTTCTCACTCTCAAAAACGTAGTTTTAAGGGTTAAGACCCCTTTTCTATGTAATTTCTTCTAAAGTTCGACAGTTGTTCAAAATCTCAATTTTCTACCACTATAACGAAAGTGATTAACCTTCAATGTGGCCTTCTCTGTTTGTTACTTTCACCAAAAGCTAATTGCTTAGTCTTTAAGAGACATTCTACCTTTGGGCCAAATTTGTCAAAATAAGTCAGATGAAGTTATATAGTTTAGTCACACACAAAGGAGTGAATACAATACCAGCTGTTGGGTAGAATAAATAAATCATCTCAAATATATATAATATCTATGATATTTTAACAACTCGTTAAAAATTTTACTGATCAAAACCAATAAAGAAATGGCCTTATTACTGAAAATAGAACAATAGTATGACCCAAGCCATATATATATCTGTACATAGATGTTTTTGACATATAATTGTTAACATAATATTCACAGTCCTGTAAGGTAAGAAAACATCTTATTTGTCATATAAATTCCCAATGGTAAGTTCTAAGAGTTCCTGTTAATTAGTTTTTCCTTAGCAAATATCAAATAAAAAGTAATAGAAAGGTTCAGGAGTAAAACATAAACATTATATTGTAACAAATATCAACGAAAGTTCAAAAACTTTAATACTGTTGATACTGTCGTATTATAATATTTACAAATAACCAAATGAGCGGTCGTTTTAATTACAGAGAACTTTGGTTGTTCCAAACTTCGAGGCATAAGCACTATGATATTACATACATGTTTTGAAATAACATTATCTGTGGCAAAAATTTCATAATCTCTCTACAAGTTCTTCCTAAACAAATCGAATTCTATGTTAGATATGTGTAATTATCCTGCTTATCTATATACGTTAAGCTGTCACAGTTCAATTTATACTTCATGTGGTATCTAGTACTCAAACACTAAATTTTAAAGACATGGTTCTCCTTAGATAATAAAATACAATAAGGCATTTAACGCCGCACAGTACTTTTATAAATTTCTACTGTTATTTATAGAATAATCTAAATATTCTAGAATGAAAACTCGAAATATCTCCAGAAAAATGCTATGGATTATTGTTTGGCTTTGTTAGAGAGCACACTGTTCTACATACTATTACGATAAGGCATAGTAAACACAGGTGTTAAATCCAAACCATATATTTCTATTTTCCTTCCAAAATTGCCAAAAGAACGAAAACGCATAGATATTCGTTGAAATTTCACCTCAGCTCCACGTGAAATTCAATCAGAAAGATCACAGAAAATTTAATTCTTACATTGCTAAAAGGTGTGTGAAGTGCATATATATATATATATGTATATATATATATTGTGTTTCAAAAGAGAAACGTCATCACTGCTATGACAAAAGATTAAGAGATTAAGTTGTTGGTCATTATTAGTTAAACGGTTAGAAAATTAAATGGAATTATAAGAAGGCGAAGTTCTTTCTATCTGAAAACTGAAAGATATGAACCAACATATTTGTCAAACTATTCTTTTCTGAGTATTCTGTTAAATATATATTATGTATATCCATGTAAACGCATATGTTATTATTCATTTTAGTTTTCTGCAGTTTGTAAATAAAGATAGTTGGAACAAAACAGCGTTATGCAAACACTTCATAGTATTTACTACCCTAAAAGCATTAAATTTTGCGAATTTGTCCTTATGCATGTATATATATATAGCCTCTTAACTAAAATGTTTTAATGCTGTCGTTTAGCCTACTTGATGACATGTTCTTGATCATTTGACAATGCAATACAGTTACGAGAAGCCCTATGGCTGGAAGTTTATGTCACGTCCATTTCTGAGGAAATAAATTAGTATAGCAGGCTTGTTAAACGATGTAGAACAAAACTACACAAAATTTTATAGATGAAAGTTTTCAGTGTTTTTCCATGGATGCGGAAAAGCGTGTAAAGTAAAGATATTAAGACAACAACAAACCCTGAAACCAAACTCCAAGTTAATCTGTAGCCTTCATGCGAAAAATTAATTGTACGATTACGAAAGAGAGCTAGCTCAACTACTCGAAAAATGTCATTACAATAGATCAGAATACACATCTCAGTCCTAGTATCGCTAACAAGAAAATAAACAAACATTTAAATCGACAAGATAACAAAGACTAACTCCTTTGCAATAGCTTGTTACAAAATAGATGTTGTGTCGAACAATAGTGCAAAATCATTTCCACCAGAATAAACTTATAACTTATTTACTTTAAAAGATCACATGATTTAAACAAAAACTTCTCAAATTAGGTTAACTACATCCCAATATGTGATTTAGCTAATCCACCGCCTAATCCACTGTGTTCTTTACTGTAACAATAATGCACCATGATATTTTAAAAATATTGTCCTAATCTTTATACAGTTTCGAGTATACGATTAGTCTTCCCATACTTTAATTTTAAATCAATATCTTTAAGAAATGATTTATTTATACTGCAAGTTTGTAAAGAAAAGTCCCTAATAATTTTAATATGATCAAATAAAAGCAATTTATTAGGTCATCAAGAATTTTTTTTTAGATGAAAAAAACCTGAACAACTTATATATGAAAACATTTATTAAATGAAGTAGTCTCCAATCTCATCGATGATGCTTTTCCATCTTACAATCAGGTTGTTAATGCCCGGATTAAAGAAATCACTTGGCTTTGAAGCAAAAAACATGTCGTTGTCCTATTTAACACCTTCCACATTTGCATACGTTTCCCATTAAGATGGTGTTGCAGAGAACAAAAAAAGATGTTAATCAGATGGTGCCATATCTGGAGAATATGGTGGGTGGGAGAAACTTCCCAACACAAATCCATAATCTTCTGTTGCGTCAAATGTGCTACATGTGGACGTGCATTTTTCATGGAGAAGAAGAACACCTTCCTCACTGACGAATGAAAGGCGTTTCTGATGAAGGGCTTGATTTAAACGTTCCAGTTTCTGTTTACAGATATCTACATTGACAGATCGCTGTGGATTGAGGAGTTTGAAATGAATTACTCCTTTGATATCCCACCAAATGTGGATGGAGTACAGGTTTTGGGGTTGAAAGTGGTTTTTGTCTAGGAGTCATTGTTTTTGGCGTTTAATATTCGCATAGAGAATCCATTTTTCATCACCGGTGACAATTCTATCTAAAAATGGTTCACGCGCAGTACGCGCCAGAAGAGACGAAGCAACGTTCACACGTTGGAAACGATGATCAACGGAGAGTTCGTGAGGCACCCAAACACCTTCTTTACGGAGTTTTCCCGTATTCCTTAGTTGTTTACGTACTGTTTCATGAGAGACATGCAATTTTAGGGTCATTTCACGAGTGTGTTGCCTTGGATTAGACTCA